>NC_056739.1:529223819-529243819 GCF_019279795.1 Protopterus annectens | reverse complement strand
CTAAAACAGAGTTTTAATCTAAAAATCTTGAAAGTAACAAATCCACTTGGTTAAGCACTTTTGTCTACATTAAGACATCCTCAAAACCAAGACAAATAGTGAAGTAAAAACTTTTAAATACAATACAAAGATGCACCCATTTGAAACTTTCAATAAAACCAATCAACCAATTAAACATAGCAACCAGAAATAAAGCAACAGTAACTAGATGTTACAGCCATAGTACTGAATATAATAGATGCTTCATATACTTTAAAATGTAAGTGAACGTTTTTTCAACTCACTTGAAATTGAAATGTGTTCATTTAACCCTGGTGGGTTTGTTGCATCTAACCTAATCTGCCACAACATTTCCCTGTGCAATAAAAAGTTCTCCCAGTCTCCTGAAAAAGGCTTTGTTGTAATTTGTTCAAGTATCAAAAAAAACAAACTTGTTGAAGTTTTGACAACAAGCAGCATGCCTTGCCAATGCACTACTATTGTCCCCCTTTCTTATGCTATATACATGCTGATATATTCATTGTTTCAAACTATTCTTAGTCTTGCCTATATAAAATGTGCTACATGTGCAAGAAGTAGCAAGATAAATATTTTTTTCTGCTCTACAATTTAAACATTTTACTGTGTCCCAATGATTAATAATGTTCAAAACTCCATTGTCCTTTTTTGTCCTATTATTGGAACTGTTTCGCAGCCTGTATACTTGTGGATTTATTTTGGTTTATTATGATTTTGGTATGGACACACCTGCCTAGAGGTGGACTGTCCCTCACAATGTGGGACAGGTGGTAACCCAAACGATTGGGCTAGGCTTGGCAATTCGCTGTGCACTAACACAATGCGTTTTGCTTCCACTTGGTATAACTAGCGACACTACAATGGAATATGGGCACGGGGTTTTAAATATCTTTGTTTGAGGGACGGGGACTCAATATTCAGCTACGTGCCTTTGTGTTTACTTCTTATTGTGGTGTTCGCAATGATGTCTTGTATGCTTTGCATACATTTCAGTATCCACAGACACTGACAGGAGTGATTACTATTAGAGGCAGGCTGTACTAGTCAGCATTTTAGGTTGCGCATATGCAGCCGACATGATAATGCCTCCGTGCAGTGCTTGGACACGCCCCCTGCACTCGTACACATTTCCTATGCACATGGCCGTTAAGGCAGCGTGCCTTCATTAATATGCATGTGGTGCTGCTGCGCCATCTCTATGCCGCATGTTCGGCACAAGGCTAACGCCATCCTTGCACCGAGCTTCATGAATCTCGGGGCCCATCTTATTAATTCTTTGACATATGGAGAATTTTTACGAATAAGTATATTATGTAGTCTGGATATAGATTTTGATGTGAAAGTTCAACATACATTGAATATATTTATAGATAGGGAATATAATATAAGCTGTGTTATGGAAACTATTCAAAAGGTTAAACAAAAGTGTAGTAATTGTGTTGAAGTTGTTTTTCCTAGACAAATTAAGTAGGTAGATCATTATGGGAATAATGAATTTCCATTTTTTAGTCAAAATATACCTCTAATGTCCTTTGGTAGGGAACAATGTAATAATATGAAATATATTTATTTTGCGTCAGTCTTTAATGTCCTTAGTGAAGAAATAGTTAAAATGTTAAGGTATTATTGACCGATGTTGTTGAAAAATAAGGAATTAGAATAATAGTCATAGACATTATATTTCTTTAAAAAAAGGTCATAGCATAGCGGATTTAATAGTACATGGTAAATTTATTATGTCTAGTGTTAAGGTAGGGGTTCCATTTTTCTTAGAAAGGGTACCTACCCTTGTGGCGGATGCTCAATGTGTAGTTTCTAAGATAAATGGGATGAGTTTTAACCCCATTCAGGAATTCTTATGTAACATGGTTGGAATTGTTTACATTTTGAGATGTCCTCATAACCTGTTTTATGTGGGGGAAAGTCAGAGAATATTTAAAGTCAGGTTGCAAGAACATGTGAGAGACATCAGAAATATGCATATTGAAAGCCTCCTAGTGATTCATTTTAAGATTTGGCATCAGAGTAATCCTTTCTTTTTAAAAGGATTTATTTTGGAGCAAGCTATTTTAAATCAGGATGAGTCAGCCTCCCTTAAGGATAAGCTTTTGTATAAAGAGTCAGTGTATGTTTTGAAATATAACACATTGACACTGGGAAGGTTGAACAATGAATGTAACTGGAAATATTTGATTAATTAATTGTGCATTTTGTAGGTTAATTGTTTAAATTAAGTGGGTATATATTATGTAATTTGGTTCTGTGTATTTACTCCTTGAAGGCATTGTTGCCGAGGTACTAGAGATGAATAAAGATTTTAACTGTTCTTTTTGGTTCTCTATGGCCATTGCTTTGCATTTATTTTCTTTTGCTGCTGTTTGGTTTTGGACCTCTTGGATGACTCTTTTGACCAGCAGCTTTTGAATCTCTAGAGCTGCTAACTCCCTCTGATTGGATGGAACATCGGGGGAGACACTTTCTTTTCCATTGGAGAACTTGTAAAAAGGGAATTAAATATCCTCTGGATATGATCATTTGCACCCATAAATCTCTTGTGATAGCTATACAGGTATTTGGGTGCAAGGACAAATGCCCCTGACTGCCTCCAGAGAGATGCAGTCAGGCAGCCTGTCAGGAGCAATGAAATGATCTGTCTGAGAAAAAATCTTGAGAGCCTTGATTCTGATGACCACCTTATGCCACTTGGGTGGTGTCTCCTGTTGAAGCTATTTCTCCCACTGCCTCTGGGGGAAATTCTCCATATAACTCTTGGAAAGGTCCTTGAGATTTCCAGAACCACATCTTTTACCACTGCATTGATGCCTAGAAAAGGGTCTATGCAGGGTAGAAAAGTGGATTCCTATGGCAGATAAGGTCTTTCAGTCCTTTTCACTGTGGGAGTTTGTCTCTTTAACTGTTAGCCCAAGCAGGGAAGATCCATCAAAGGGAGTATTGGTGAAAGACACCTTAAAGGGCTCCACAAAATCACATAACCACATCAAAGCATATCTACTAATGGCTATGCCTGAACCAGCAGCCCATGGGGAACCTTAAGCTGCATGTGAGGTTAACCTCATTGACACAATAACAATGGATTGTAGAGTAGCCAGTTATGAGGAAGAGGACATCTTTTCCTCTGTGACATTGACCCAGGGATAGAATTAGAGAGTTCCTTGACTAATTCCCTCTGTAACGTAGTGAAATGTGCCAAATACTTTAGTGACTGTAAGGCAAAGGTCACTGATGCATACATTAATTTCCCAAACCTAGCCAATGCCCTAGACTTCCTGTTAGGGAGATGGACAGAGGAGCTCTATTCAGCCAGCTTCTTTTTGGTGGGTGCCACAAGAACCATGGCATCTACAAGAATACTCTTGGTATAGTGCTGTCTGTCAGGTGATCAGTTGTATGGAATCTAGTTCCTTCCATGCTCCGCAGCAGCCAAGGTCTATTAGCTTAATCACAGGTAATGTAACCCAAGATGTAGATGGTCCAGACCCAAAGGTTTCCAAGAATACTGTTTCCTCCTAGGAAGCGGTTTGAAAAGTCCAATGACCTTTCTAGCATAGGATATCTAAGATGTCTCCAAATGAGACATCCTGAAGTGGAGATCTAGGAGACCCTTACCCTTCATCAAAATCAATGTCTTCTGTAAAAGATTCCTGCAGGGAATCCAAATGCCTTCTCTTGCACAATCCATTCCAATGGACCTCCTCAGTGGGATGTTCCAGGGAGGTGTCAGAAGAAATGGGGAGTTCCCTAGTAGGAACTGCTTGGAAGCTCATTTGGGCTGGCTGTCCTTGAGGTGTAGAATGAGAAGACTCAGACACAGGATCTGAAGGGGAAACAGGACATGGGTCCAAAGAAGGAAGAGTCAAAACAGTGAAATGATCTAAGTCTCTCTGATGAGCCCACAAAGAAAACCTCTTCCATTTCCTCTTATAAATTTTCTTAGCTGGAGATTTGTGGGATGAAAAAAAAAAATTGGTGAACTGGGAAGGAAATCCTGGAATGTCTCGTCACCATTGGAATTGGAAACTGAAGATGTTAGAAGACTCTCTCCACCACCTTGATGGCACGTGAACCAGGAGAAACTGAGGACAATCCTAACAGAGCTAGGACTCTGGGAGCAGACAATTCCTGGCTTTCCTCACCCCTCCACTCCAAAGGAGGAATCAGATCTGAGCTATCCAATGCCAAGGTTTCGTGAGGAAGCAATGGCTCTGAAAATTTTGGAGTCGACGGTAACTCTTTGACTTTGGCTCCAAGAGCCATCATGTTCCAATGGAATCAGAGCTGATCAGATCAGGGAAGTCACAGGAGTGGAAGATATAATAACCTTCTGATCTGACAGTTTGACTCTCAGATATCTTATAGGGTCATATGTTCATAGGTAAGTACTAGGCTATTGGCCCAAGGGCCTACATAAGCCTAGCCAACAAGATTCCCTGGGTTATGCCACCCAAGAAAGTTATTTTCCTGTGCCACTGTTGAGCAGAGACACAGAAGTGATCCCCGGGGTGTATTTCCTATTTCCCATCCACTCATCAAGATTTTTCTTGAAGAGTGCTAATGAGGAACTTTGCTTGACATAAATGGGTAGCCTGCTCAAGAGTATGGGAAGCCTCTGGGATAGGAATATATCCCTCCAGCATGTCCTGTTTGTTGTGGTGACAAAGTTTAGGTCCCTAGAGCATGTAGCTCAGAGGGATTGGGATTTCTTTAGGTGTAGCATGTCCAACAGCTCTGGGTTTGACATAGCTTTATATGGTAGGCAGAGATCACCTTGGAGTAGGCGATATGCTACGGAATAAAGCTGGAGTTTTTTGAGACAGTCAGTGTAGGGCATTTGTTTGAGGCCAGTAATCCTCTTTGTGAAGTACTTCTGTGGCCTTTCCAGCTGCTGCAGATATCTTGTGAGGTACATTCCAAAAGGGGCATTGTACTTTATAATGGGTCTAATGAGTGTCGAGTAGAGGGGAGCAATGACCTCTTTTTTCCTGGATGAGAACTCTTTTATGATGAGGTGTGCCACATAGAAGGCCTTCCTGACTACTGTGGTGATGTGGCTATCAAAGGAGAGACTACTGTCCACCTGGGTCCCCAGGTCTCTTATCACATATTCGGTGTTGAGTAGACTGCTGCCTATGTGGTAGTTCATGGGTACAGAGTTTTAACCAAAGGAGATGACACTGCACTTTTTGTCATTGAGCTTGAGGCCATGGCTATGACACCAGGCATCTGTCTCAGCGAGGCCCTTGTGTAGGATGTCCACATCATTTTGGGACTTGACTATGGCTCCTAGTTTGCAGTCATCTGTGAACTTCATTAGCCAGAGGCCTTCTGTGTTAGCCTGTACTTCAAAGAAGTAGATACCAAACAGGGGAGGTCCCAGGACTGAACCCTGTGGTATTCCACTTGTCACTGGTTTGAGGTCAGATTTGGAGTCTGCAACTTTTACAGTGTGGGTTCTGTCAGTGAGCCAGTTGGCAACCCATCTTGTGACATAGGGATTTATACCTAGTTTAGTGAGTTTAGCTATAATTCCAGAATGGGGGATGGTGTTGAAAGCCTTGGCGAGGTCAAGATAGGCTGTGTGAACCACCTTACCCTCATCTACGGCTTTGGTGACTGCCTTAAAGAAGTCAATCAGGTTCAGGAGGCATGATCTGCCTTTCACAAACCCGAACTGGGTGGGATCCAGAGTGTGGAGATTACCAATGTCTTTGTTTATGATTTCCATGATGATACGTTCCATGGCCTTGCAGACTACGCTCATCAGGCTAATAGGTCGATAGTTCCCGGGATCAGTGGTGCTCCCTCTTTATGGAGTGGGATAACTGTTGCTGTGCACCATTCAGTGGGCACAAAGACTGATGCAAGGTTATTATTGAACATGGTGCTTAAGTGGGGAGCTAGTTCGTTCTGAAGTTCATGTAAAATGCATCCTGGGATGTTGTCCGGTCCCATGGATGCTGTGTTTCTGGCTTTAAAGAGTGCAGCTTTTACCTGCATAGTTGTGATTACAGGGACTCTGCATTCTTCCTGTATAGATATGGGCCCTTTAGGTGGTGAGGGGGGGTAAAGTTAGCACTGAACCTATCTGTCAGGATGTTGGCAATATCAGTTGGTTCTGTAATTTACGTGCCGTTGTGCTGTAACTCAGAGCAGATCTGGGTGTTGCCATCAAGATTCTTGACATAGCTATAGAATGCTTTCTGGTTGTCCTTAGAATTAGTGGCAATTTTGTTTTTGTAGCTAGCTTTGGAGGATCTTATAAGGGATCTCAGCTTCTTACTGAGGCTGACCAGGGAGCTCCTCCACTCATGGGATTTTACTCTCTTTTGCAACAGTTTCTTCCTTCAGTTGTACAGTTTGTTTATGGCAGGGGACCACTAGATTGGCTTCCTTTTTTTGGAAGATAGCATCTTGGTTCTGTTTGGGATAGCACGATCCATGCATTCATGTAAGTGCTTATAGAGTGCATTTGTGGATTCAGCAGTTGTAACTGTATTGTCCATCTGCATGGGTGTCATGATGTTTACCACTTCTGTCTTAAGAAGCATAAAGTTGGCTTTAAATAAATCTTTTACTGTGGTTTTCTTAATGGGGGTTGAGGGCGGGATGCGGATATATGCCTCAAGAGTCGTCTCTCAATCAGTCAGTGCAAACATGATCTTTGACCAGTGGGATCTTGGATCCAAGGGCTTCTCCCTGGTTTTTTGATAGGAGAAGGAGCAAGTGCAGCCTGGAAGGCAGGTTGAATGCTTATGGATCCAATAAGAGGTGGAGCTGACAGGACCCCTATCTGTATCTGATTTCTGAGGAATCATCATCCTATCCACCACCGACTCAGAAAGACTTCAAGAAGACCTAACAGAGGAGGAGGAAGTGAAAGGTGGCCTGGACAAAGTCTCTTGCAAAAAAACAGACCTCAGTCTTGGTGATACCAGCTCCAGAGAAAATTTTGGAGCACAGGACTGGGAATATTTGACTATAGTAGGTGTTGGATTGGAATTGGGGAAACCATGTGGTCAGTCTGAGGCCTGGTATGTCTGGCTGAGTCAGGCCTGATGGGTGTGGAAGGAGATCTGGACTGGGGTATATTGTCCATGGAAGCTATCTTAGATGAGCCAATAGAAAGGGAAACCAAATCTGCTGAGGCCAAAAAGGGGCAATGAGGATACTTTGCACTTCAACTGGAAAGCTTTCTGAAGAAACTTGGGAATTAGGGGTAGGGGTGGATAAGCATAAAGAAGATTGGAGGGCTAAATGTGAACTATACCATCTCTTGGTGACTGTCCCTGAGAGGGAATTAGGGAAAAAAACTGCTGTGCTTGCTGTTAAGGGGATAGGCCAGTAGGTCGCAGCATGGTTGATCCCACTGGTCAAAGATTATGTTTACACTGACTGATTAAGAGACGACTCTTGAGGCATCAGAATAGTTCTGCTGAGCCTGTCCACTAGTACATTTGATTTCCCAGGAATGTTCATCATTATAAGAAACCATTTGGATGAGATTACCCATTGCCAAACTCTCAGAGCTTCTTGGCAAAGAGGGTAAGTTCTGGTTCCCCCTGGTTTGTTGATATACCAAACCACTGACATATTGTCCATTTGAATAGCAATTGTCTCCAAAGGAAGAGAGTTTTAGAAGGCCTGCAACTCTAATCGGGCTGCTCTCATCTCCAGGACATTTATATGCAATTCAGTCTCTACAGCGGTCCATGTGCCTTGTCCATCCCAAGTAATGCCTCCCAACCCCAACTGGGAGACAAACGTGGTCAACATGGTAATGGTTGAAGGAAGGATAAAGGGATTACCTTGGGAAATCTTGATGGATTGGCTCCACCATAGTAATGAGTCCTTGCACACCTTGGACAATTTTATTGTAAATTGTAAAGGTTGATGTAGAACAGACCATTGCACTTGTAAAGGCCACTGAAGGATACTCATATGAAAATGAGCTGTTGGTATTAATGTGAATGCAGCAGCCACCAATTCCAGAGCTCTTAAACCCAGTTTGGCTGGAGAGAGATGATGACAAAGACCCTGAATGACATGTAATCTTAGCGTAAGAATTCTGCTCTGTGATAAGAATGCTTGAAGACTCAGTGTGTCTAGGCAAGCCCCTATAATCTCCAAGCCTTGTACTGGTTGAAGTTTGGATTTTACAAAATTTATGGTGATACCTACAGAATGAGTCAACTGAAGAAGATAGTCTCTGTTATCAGTAGATGCCAGGTTGGTTGGGTGAGAAGCCAATCATCTAAATAAGGAAACACACTGAATCCCTGCAGTCGTAGATGAGCTGCAACCACTGCCATGTATTTGGTGAACACCCTGGCAGCTATGGTAAGACCAAAGGACAGGTTTCCAAACTGATAATGGCTAGTTCCCAGCTGGACGTGAAGGAATTTTTGGAATCCTCTGTTAATTGTTATGTGATAGTATGCATCCTTCAGATCTGTAGAGCACATCCAGTCACCTTTCTGTAGCAATTGTAGAATTGAATGAAACATTACCATCCAGAATTTAGAGTTCTTTATAAATTTGTTTAGATAACTGAGATCCAAGATGGGTCTCAGGTCCAGTTTTCTTTGGCACTAAAAAAAAACTTTGAGTAAAAACTGGATCCTCTTTGGTCTGGAGGGACCTTTTTGATGACTTTTATATATCAACTTTTGAATTTCCAGAGCTGCTTGCTCCCACTGATTAGATTGAACATTGGGGAGACTGTTCCTTATATTTGGTGGATTTTGTGAAAAGAGGATAAAATATCCTCTGGATATGATTCTTTGCACACACTTATCTTTTGTGATGGCTGCCCAGGCTTCCAGTTCTAAAGACAAGCATCCCCTGATTGTCTCCAGAGAAAAACAGTTAGACAACCTTTCAGAAATGCTGGAAAGATCTTTCCAAGAAAGTATCTCAATAACCTTGATTTTGTGGACCCTTTTTGCCACATAGACAGCGTCTTTCATTATTAGAATTATTTACCCCTTTGCCTCTAGGGGGAAAATCTCTGTGTGAATCTTGAAAAATGCCTTTGATAGTTCTGAAACCACATTTTCTTACCACTACATTGATTTCTGGAGAAGGATCTCTGCAGGGTAGAAAAACAGATTCCCATGGCAGATAGGTCTTTCCATCGTATTCACTATGGAAAAGCATCTCTTTAACAGTGTGCCCAAAAAGGAAGGAGCCATCAAAAGAAGCATTGATGAATGACCTTTTACAGGACTCTGTAAAGCCACACTGGTGCATCCCAGCATGCCTCAATGGATAAGCCTGTACCCGCAGCCCTTGAGGAACTTTCAGCCACATGAGAGTTTAGCCTGATGGATGCAATTGAGATGGACTGTGTGGTGGCCAGTCATGAAGAATAAACTTACATTTCCTCCACTGACATGGACCCAGGAGCAGAGTTAGAGATTTCCTTTATCAAGTCCCTCTGTAACCTAGTAAAATGTGTCAGGTAATTCAGCAATCTTATAACAAACGTTGCTGATATATATACTCACTTTCCATATCTATCAAAGCCCTAGACTCTGTTAAGGGATGGAGAGATGAGCTCTGTTCAGCTAGCTCCTTTTTCATGGCTGCCACAACAACCAAAGCTTCTATGGGAATCCCTTTGGACCAATGATGTCTATCTAGTGGTGCACTGAGGGTCTTATCCAGGCATTTAGGGATGACCTCTACAGAATCCACCTCATTCCATGCCTGGCAGAAGACAAGGTAACCAAAGATGTAGATGAGCCAGACCTGAAAGCTTCCAGGAACATTGATTCCTCAGGAGGAGGTTTCTGGGAAGACAATCCAGCTTTCTGGCACAGGATTTCTAAAATATCTCCAAATGAGATGTCTTCTGATGGTGATCTGGGAAACACTTCTCCTTCAGCAAAGTCAGTTTCCTCTGCCAGTGGTTCCTGAGAGAATCTAAATGCCTAATTTTGCACAGTTACTTCTGAAGAATGCCTTCACCAGGGTACTCTGGAGAAGTGTCAGAAAAAGTAGAGCCACTGTACAGGGACTGTCTGGAGATCTTACAAGTTGGCAGTCCCTCTGAAGTTAGATGATGAGACTCAGCAGTCAGATCTGAAGGAGGGATGTGAATAGGATCTGAAGAGGTGATGGTTGAAGAACCCCCTGGATGAGAGAAAATCCTTTCCACTACCTCAAACATAGAAGGTGCAATAAATGTGGAAATCAGCTTCCATGGAGCCAAAGCCACTGGATCAGCCAACTCTCCAGTACCTCTGGGTTCCAGCCCTGAGAAAGGAATCAGATCCAAGCTATCCAATGCAGAGGCCCTGAGGGGAAGTAATGGCTTCAAAACCCTCAGAGTCAAAGTCAACACCCAGACCCAATGCTGACACTTTGGTTCCTAGACTCCTTCTGTTTCAAAACTCTTGAAGTTGAATGGACCAGGGAAAGAGTCCCCACACCCTCAACTAGTAATCTCTCCACTGCCTTCTCTTTTTCTCCTGTACCTACCTCCAACATAAAAAAACTCTTAACTAAACTTAAACCCACCAAATTAGCAGCAGACAGCCTCCCAAGTGAATACCTACAAATCACGGCTGATGCTCTGGCCTACTCAGTATCCATCTTAATTAACCGATCTCTGTCTGAAAGTTACGTTCCCACACTGTGGAAAGTCTCACATATAATTCCCCTCCACAAAGGCGGACCCTCCGCAGAACTAACCAATTACCGCCTCATAGCTATTCTCTCTCCACTCTTCAAAATACTAGAGAGATGCATACACTCTCAGGTCTCAGACTACCTCCTTACTAACAACCTCCTTTCCAGTACTCAGCATGGTTTCCGACCAAACCATAGCACCACCACTGCCTTACTCTCCTTTACTAACACTATCCTTCAGCATACAAACAATGGCTATCTCTCCTCTGCTACTTTCCTAGACCTATCTAAAGCATTTGACATGGTCCCACACAAACAACTTATCTCTGTCCTCAATAACCTATCCTTCTCCCAATCAGTCACCAACTGGTTTCAGAGTTACCTGTCTGACCACTAACAATCCGTTGTATGGCAGAATGACATATCTCCCCAACTACCTGTCTCCATAGGGGTTCCCCAAGGATCCATCTTTGGACCCCTACTCTTCTCTGTTTACACCAATAATCTAGCCTCTGCCACCAAACATGGCACACTCATACAATACGCAGATGACTTGACCATCATCTGCTCAGCACAGTTCCTACCCAAACTGCAAAAAGTCACACAGGAAGCCTTTTCCTCTGTTGAAACATGGTTATTCTATGCCCAATTAATACTCAACCCAAACAAAACTAAACTACTCATCTTCCAACCCACCAAACATACTCAAAACAACTCTCACTTTAACATCACAGCAAAATATAACACCACTATATACCCAACTGAACACACCAAATTGCTAGGAGTGGAAATAGACAATAAACTAAAATTTGACATTCACATATCCATGACCATAAAAAAAGTCCACAAAAAACTAGGAGCGTTATACAGAAATAAGCAATTTCTCACCAAAGCAGCAAAGATTTCAATAGCAAATTCCCACCTTATCTCCACCCTACTTTATGCCTCTCCAATATATACCAACCGAAGGCAATGTGATCTAAACAAGCGAGAGACCTGCTACAACAAAATCGCCAAATTTGCCACAGGGGCATCCTACCGTAGTCACCACTGTCTCTCACTTGCTGAACTGGGCTGGCTTGAACTCCCTCACCTCCTTCAGCGGTATCAACTCTCACTCACCCCAAACTAGTTAACCATCCACTAAATGTCCCATCCCTCCAAAATCTACTCCAACCCTATTGCACCACCAGACCACTGAGATCCAGCAACAAAAATCACTTGCAGATCACTAAACCCAATAACTCTGCTGGTGAAGCACTATTCTCTTGCGCCATAGCCAAATTATGGAACTCACTCCCACCCACAATTACCTCTGTACCATCATGCACCCACTTCAAAATTTTACTAAAAGTGCACTTAAAACATGCTGGCTATGCCCTTGCCACTAAAACAACAATGGTGCTACTGCCAAAAATTCCAACAACACAACGATACCATACCAGAAAGTTTATTACATAAAGCTTTCGGGTCTACACCCTTCATCAGTATAAAACAATTACATTAATACAACATTTAAATAGGAGAAATCATAAAATCACATACTTCAGCCCATATATTTTAGTTTGCATATGATAATTTTTGGTTATTTAGGTAATCATATTTTCGATTTTTTTCTTTATAGAGTTTTATTAAGTGTTTTTCTTGTATTTTTCTATGCTGTTTTAAGTTCTTTATGCTGTGATTTATTAGTGGGCAGCATTATAAAATGCTTTATGACATGTTGTTCCTTTAAGATCAAATTGTTGGTTAGTATGTGGGATGGGCTGAAGCATGTGATTTTATGATTTCTCCTATTTAAATGTTGTATTAATGTAATTGTTTTATACTGATGAAGGGTGTAGACCCGAAAGCTTTATGTAATAAACTTTCTGGTGTGGTATCATCATGCCCTTGCAACTCCCACTCTAATATCAGCCACCCCATCCAACCACTACCTTTCTTTCCACTCCACTAACTACCTTGAATATAGCAAGCTCAGATGCTCATAAGCCTAGTTCATAGGTTCATAGGTTCATAGGTTTATACTAGGCTATCTGCCCTAGGGCATTTATAAGCCTAGCCAGAATGTGTTTGGCTTTTGCCACCCATTTTAAATTTATTTTGCTATGCCCTTTTTCGAGGTTAGTATACTGTGCCTCTGTCTAACAGTGACACAGAAGTGATACCCGGGGTAAACCTATGATCTCCCATCCACTCATCAAGATTCCTCTTGAAGAGAGTCAATGAGGGACTCTGCCTAACCTGGACTGGGATTTTATTCCAGAGTGAAGGGAGCCTCTGGGTTATGAATCTGTCCCTCCAGCATGTCCTATTTATTTCAGTGCTGAGGTTCAAGTCTCTCGAGTGCGTAGCTCGATGGGATTTCGATTTTCTGAGGTGCAGCATGTCCATTAATTCCGGGTTGGACATGGCTTTATACGTCAGGCACAGATTGCCTCTGAACAGGCGGTATGCCACTGAGTAGAGCTGGAGTTTCTTTAACCGGGCAGCATATGGCATCTGTTTGAGCCTTTTGATCCTCTTGGTGAGGTACTTTTGGGGTCTTTCCAGTTGCTGCAGGTGTCTGGTAAGGTACATCCCAAAAGGGGCATTGTACTCAATTATGGGCCTGATGAGGGATGAGTAAAGAGGCACGATGATCTCCCCTGATCTAGATGTGAATCCCTTCATGATTAGGTGGGCTATATAAAATGTTTTTCTAACCACTTTGGCCACATGGTTGTCAAATGAGAGATTGCTATCAACTTGGGTCCCCAGGTCCCTAATTACTTCTTCTGTACTTAATGGATTACCACCTATGTGGTAATTTGTGGGCACTTTGTTTTGCCAAAGGGATGACTATACACTTTTGGCATTTAGCTTGAGGCCATGGCTCTGGCACCAGTTGTCTGTTTCTATGAGGCCCTTTTGGAGGATGCTTGTGTTGGCTGGAGAGTCGATTATGGTGCCCAGTTTGCAGTCATCTACGAACTTGGTCAGCCACAGTCCTTCCGTGTTGACCTGTACCTCCGAGAAATATATACCGAACAAGAGAGGTCCCAGGACTGAGCCTTGTGGGACACCACTTGTAAATGGTTTGGAGTCTGACATGGCTCCAGCAATTCTAACCCTGTGGGTTCTGTCCTTGAGCCAGTTTGCAATCCATCTAGTGACATAGGGGTTTATATTTAAGCTGGTGAGCTTATCTATAATGCCCAAGTGGGGTATTGTATCGAAGGCTTTTGCGAGGTCCAGGTAGGCTGTGTGGACCACCTTCCCCTCGTCAATGGCCTTGGTGACTGTTTCAAAGAAATCAACCAGGTTTAAGAGGCAGGATCTGCCCTTAACAAAGCCGAACTGGGTAGGATCCAGTGTTTGTAGGTCCCCAATATCTTTATTTATGAGGTCCATGATGATAATTTCCATAGCTTTGCAGACCAAGCTAGTCAGGCTTATGGGCGATAGTTTCCAGGATCCGTTGAGGCACCATCTTTATGGAGAGGGACCACTGTTGCTGTACGCCACTCTTTGGGCACATATCCTGTAGTAAGGCTGAGATTGAACAGTAGTTTTATGTTTGGGTTTAGCTCTTCTTGGAGTTCATGTAGGGCGCAGCCCGGGACACCATCTGGTCCCATTGATGCTGTGTTTTTTGCTTTGGAGAGGGCGGCTCTTACCTGAGCATCTGAGATGTCAGGGGGGCAGCACTCTGCTGGGATAGATATTTGCCCTTTTGGTGGGGAGGGAGTTTGCGCTGAACCTGTCAGCTAGGATGTTGGCAATGTCTGTGGGTTTGGTGTATTTTTTGTCATTTTGGACTAATTCTGAGCATATCTGGGAATTACCACCCAGGTTCCTAACATAACTAAAGAAAGCCTTGTGATTATCCTTAGTGTCCTGTGCAATTTTTCTCTCGAAGCTGGCCTTAGACAATTTTATGTGTGCCCGTAGTTTTTTGCTAATACTGATCAGTGATGCCTTCCCTTTTGGGATTTTGCTCTATCATTTAGTAGCTTCCTCCTTCTATTGTATAGTTTGTTTATGGCTGGGGTCCACCAGACAGGACGTCTGCCTTTGGAGGATTGGGTCTTGGTTTTATTTGGGATCGCATGATCCATGCATTTCTGAAGGTGTTCATAGAATGCGTTTATAAAGGATTCTGCGGTCTGGGCTGTATTTTCCACAGGCCCGGGGGCTTTGAAGGATTCCACCTCGGTTTTGAGGAGTGTGAAATTTGCTTTAGAGAAGTTTTTCACTGTGGTTTTCTGTGCAGGGGGTGGGGTCGGGATGTGAATATCCAGAGAGATTAGTTTATGGTCTGATCTTACCAGTGAGGGATACACTTCTGGTCTGGAGCATAGAGTCCCCATGTTGGTGATGATCAGGTCCAGTATGTTTTCCCCTCTTGTGGGAGTGGTAACAAGTTGTTCCATAGCACTTGAGTTTATAAATTCTAGGAACCTTTGGGCTAGGGTGTTGGAGCTAGAGTAATGCTCCCAGTCTATGTTTGGGTAGTTGAAGTCGCCCAATATAATGGTGTTTGGAGAGACCTTCATATTTTCCAGTGTTCTCAGGAAGGCCGAGTGGGGTTCCTGGGTTTGGGAGGGTGGTCTATAGCAGGCTATAAACTGGAAGGCAGTTTTACCCACTGTTAGTTGCACATGGATAGTCTCTGATGCTTCGTGCTTTGCCACCAACCTGGAGGTGTGGGTATCTTTGATGAATATCGATACTCCCCCTGCTTTTGTGGTTCGGTCCAAGTTTTGGGGCCGAAAAGCATGGTATGAGGTATAACCTGGTAGTGCTGGGGTGCTCTCGGGAGCCCTGAACCAGGTTTCTGTTACTGCACAGATATTGATGTTCTCCATGCTAAGGAGAGTTTCGAGTGCGTGCATCTTAAGGTTTAGACTTCTGGCGTTGAGTAGCATTACTCTTAGTTTCTTATCCCTTGTGATACCTATGGAGGTGGGTTTGTCTTTTGAGCCTTGCCTAAAAAAGGCACTATGGGGGTAGCAAGAGCCTTTGCCAATATCCGAAAGCCCAGGGCTGACAGGTGCAAGCCGTCCCTAGCGAAGCATCGTGGCTTGTCGAGCATATCATCCCAAGCTGACAGGCATTGGATCCCCTTTGAATGACACCAGTACTTAAGCCAATTGTTGAAATTAATCATCTTGTCTTCATATTGTGGCATCTTATGGTGAGGGTAAGATGCTACTCAAGGTCAGGGTCATACCGGCCTGTGCTACATGCTCAGAGAGCTCCTTTATGTCTCTTTTCATGTAGTCCAGGGAGGTACATCTCAGGTCATTCACACCAGCATGGACAATGACTGAGTCATATTTGTACTTGCCTTGGAGTGACCTGAGTGCTTGTGTTATGTGGCGGATCCTAGCGCCCGACAGGCTGCTCACCGTGACCCTCTCCTTGTTCAGCCTGGTGAGCGGGACATCAGTGTGCCTG
Source organism: Protopterus annectens (assembly GCF_019279795.1). Taxonomy (NCBI): domain Eukaryota; kingdom Metazoa; phylum Chordata; order Ceratodontiformes; family Protopteridae; genus Protopterus; species Protopterus annectens. The sequence continues at coordinate 529,227,709 of NC_056739.1, read as the reverse complement.
ATGATAGAGTCACCTATTACAAGTGTATCAGGTGTGTTGTTTAGTCTTAAGGGCTGTGACTGTTTGGCACACTGGCTTTGTGAGATATGTGTTGCACGTGTTTTGTTTTGGGGTAGTGGCTGCTTGGGTGTCTGCTTTGGAGGTCTCTGCTGCTTCGGCAGATCTTTATTTAGAGCCTCCGAGTATGTTTTTGTGTGATTATGTGTTTGGTTTGCTGTCATGGTAGATCTATGTGAGACTGGAATTGTAGTGAATGTGGTTTCCTTCTCCTCCTGACTGGTTATGCCAGTACTGAATTGAGAGAGCTTAGCCTCCAGTTTGGCTATATGGTTGCATCTCTCACATGTGTTGGAATTTGTTGGGAGGAGGAGAGGGTTGTCTGTGTACATGAGGCAGTTGTAACATTGCCTCAAGATTCCCAGATTCACTAGCTGGACCGGAGAGGAGATTGACAACTGACCTTTGGATATGCTAGAATAATATTGGGAATTCCTTAATAATTGAAAACCAGAGCCAGTGGGGAGTGAGGGTGTAGTGATTTTAATTTTTAGTGCTGACTTATATAATTGCTTTAGTGAGCAAGTGCCAGGTAACTTAAGTGCAATGTGTTACAGGTAACTTAAAATGCAAAAACGACAAACAGTAACTTTCTTTCAAGTGAAACAAGGAAATAAGTACAGTAAGCAATGCAGATATCACTAGTGATCCACAGAAGCACTGAGAAGCCGCGTATTAGGTGGAATTAGCGTTCCAGGGAAATAACAAGCAAACAAACAACAAGCATATAAACAAAGCTAGATTCAGCAGGCCTGGATCTAGTCTATGCTACAGCAAACAAGGAGTACCAATTTCAGTAAGATACAGTTCAAATATTCAGGCACTATAAACCTTTAACCAGAAATTCCCAGCTCAGAAGGGCAGAGTCCAGCCTCTTCTCCCACAAGAGTGCAGACCACAAACCTTCTTAATGTAAAATAACTGGCCTGAAGCCCAAGTGCTTAAACCAGAACTAATACACTTTAAGAATAACAGACACTGGGCTCTCAATCAGCAGTTCCCAACTTAGAAGGATGAAAGCTACCTGTCCTGCCACCACAGTGCATGCCACAAACCTTCCTAATGTAAAACAACTGGTCTGAAGCCCAAGTGCTTAATCCAAAAGACTTAGAATGATAGCTACACTTTAATCAAGTTACTACCAAGCAGTAATAAATACATCTGAATACTTTAGAGAATGCCTGGATTAGTGCTCAAGTTACACAAACAAAGCTAGATCCAGCAGGCCCGAATCCAGTCTATGCCACAGCAAACAAGGCGCACCAACTTCAGTAAGAAGCAGTTCAGATATGCATGCACTATAAGCCTTCAACCAAAAATTCCCAGCTCAGAAGGGCAGAGTCCAGCCTCTCCTCCCACAAGAGTGCAGACCACGAACCCTCTTAATGTAAAATTACTGGCCTGAAAGCCCAAGTGCTTAAACCAGAATTAATACACTTTTAGAATAACAGACACTGAGCCCTCAATCAGCAGTTCCCAACCTAGAAGGATGTAAGCTACCTGTTCTGCCACTACAGTGCAGACCACAAACCCTCTCAGTGCAAAACAACTGGTCCGAAGCCCAAGTGTTTAAACCAAAAGGCTTAGAATGAGTTACACCAAGCAGTAATAAATACAATTGAGTACTTTTAAGATGATGCAAAAGTAAAAAAAAGTAGGTAGAAACACAAGTACAGTAAAAGCAGATGAAATTATTTATTTATTTTTTTTTTCTGAACAAGTGCTGAGATCAAAGAAACAGATTTGAGTGCTGAAACTAGAAAACTGGCTAGTTATAAGAAAAAAACTAAGCTAGAAGGCTTCCCTCCAACACAGAAGGGCTTGGGGGCTCAGAAGCCTACAAATAGTCTATACCACTTAACAGGAAAGGCAGGAAACAAGCTTATTTTTTTTTTCTGTTTCCCAGATGCTCTCTTTGTACACAGTAGGAGTGCCTGAAATCAGAATATGATCTCACTGCACTCAGATGAGTGAGCAAATGAGATGGGCCCAGAAGGAGTATCCAAAGACAAATTTACAAGAGGGGCAGGCAGTTGCAAGGCCACTAAGATTAACACCAAAACAAAAACAGGGAGGGTGGGTGGGACTAACTGAAGAGCAGAGTGAAAACTTCCAGTTCAGTTAATATTCCTTCCACACAGTTAAAATCAATTTAAATACTGTATTTTTTTGAAAAAAAAAGAGCAGATAAAGGTACTTAAATTCTCTTATATGTCCAGTTGAATATAGCAAGTTCTTAGCCGGCCAAAGCTGAGGTTTTTAAGCAGAAAATATTTCACAGTGTACCACTTAAATAGGCAAGGACAGGAAATCAAAGAATGTGACTACCCCCACACCTGTAATTACTAGCAAATAACAAAATTCAGCAAACACTGACTAACTTCCAGTTCAGCTAATATTCCTTCCACACAGTTAAAATCAATTTAAATACGATATTTTTTTGAAAAAAAAAAGAGCAGATAAAGGTACTTAAATTCTTTTATACGTCCAGTTGAATATAGCAAGTTCTTAGCCGGCCAAAGCTGAGGTTTTTAAGCAGAAAATGTTTCACACTGTACCACTTAAATAGGCAAGGACAGGAAATCAAAGAATGTGACTACCCCCACACCTGTAATTACTAGCAAATAACAAAATTCAGCAAACACTGACTAACTTCCAGTTCAGCTAATATTCCTTCCACACAGTTAAAATCAATTTAAATACTGTATTTTTATGAAAAAAAAGAGCAGATAAAGGTACTTAAATTCTCTTATACTTCCAGTTGAATTTAGCAAGTTCTTAGCCGGCCAAAGCTGAGGTTTATAAGCAGAAAATATTTCACACTGTGCCACTTAAATAGGCAAGGACAGGAAATCAAAGAATGTGACTACCCCCACACCTGCAATTACTAGCAAATAACAAAAAAATCAGCAAACACTGAATAACTTCCAGTTCAGCTAATATTCCTTCCACACAGTTAAAATCAATTTAAATACTGTATATTTTTGAAAAAAAAGAGCAGATAAAGGTACTTAATTTCTCATATACGTCCAGTTGAATATAGCAAGTTCTTAGCCGGCCAAAGCTGAGGTTTTTAAGCAGAAAATATTTCACACTGTACCATTTAAATAGGCAAGGACAGGAAATCAAAGAATGTGACTACCCCCACACCTGTAATTACTAGCAAATAACAACATTCAGCAAACACTGACTAACTTACAGTTCAGCTAATATTCCTTCCACACAGTTAAAATCAATTTAAATACTGTATTTTTTTTAAAAAAAGAGCAGATAAAGGTACTTAAATTCTCTTATACGTCCAGTTGAATATAGCAAGTTCTTAGCCGGCCAAAGCTGGGGTTTTTAAGCAGAAAATATTTCACACTGTACCACTTAAATAGGCAAGGACAGGAAACCAAAGAATGTGACTACCCCCACACCTGTAATTACTAGCAAATAACAAAATTCAGCAAACACTGACTAACTTCCATTTCAGCTAATATTCCTTCCACAAAGTTAAAATCAATTTAAATACTGTATTTTTTGAAAAAAAAGAGCAGATAAAGGTACTTAAATTCTCTTATACGTCCAGTTGAATATAGCAAGTTCTTAGCCGGCCAAAGCTGAGGTTTTTAAGCAGAAAATTTTTCACACTGTACCACTTAAATAGGCAAGGACAGGAAATCAAAGAATGTGACTACCCCCACACCTGTAATTACTAGCAAATAACAAAATTCAGCAAACACTGACTAACTTCCAGTTCAGCTAATATTCCTTCCACACAGTTAAAATCAATTTAAATACTGTATTTTCTTGAAAAAAAAAGAGCAGATAAAGGTACTTAACTTCTCTTA
>NC_056739.1:529216319-529218819 GCF_019279795.1 Protopterus annectens | reverse complement strand
CAGCTGCTTTCCTTTGACAGGGTGGAACTTCAGGAAGCTTCTTTGATTTGCAAATACGGAGTTGGAAAAATGGAATGGAATAACTTCTGGCTATCATTCTTAACACCTATGAATCTTATGTTATATTTGCCCAGGCATCTGGGTACAATAATAATTGTCCCCCAACTTTCTCCAGAGATGGACAGTTAGGAAGCAGTTTAGGAGCGCAGAAGGGTCTGCCTGGAAAGGAAACAGAGAAACTCTAATTTTGTGGACTTCCTCTGCTTCTAAGGTGACATCTACCATAGGAGCTGCCCCCTCTGCCTCTGAAGGAGTTATCCCCACACAAATCTTGGAAAGGTCCCTGAGATTTTCAGAACCACATTTTCTTACTGCCTCTTTGATTCCTAGAAAAGGTTCAGTGAAGGGTAGAAAACTTGATTTCCAACAGCAGACAGAATCTTCCCTTCTTGTTCACTGTGGGCAAGCATCTCTTTAACTGATGGACCAAATAAGGATGTGCCATCAAATAGGGCGTTGATGAAAGACATCTTAAAAGGCTTCACAAAGTCACATATTCACATCCAGGAATTTCTCCTTATGGCAATACCTGAACTGTCAGCCTGTGAGGTGCCTTCAGCTACATGAGCGATCAACCTCATGGAAGAGTTTTGAAACTGACAATAGAGTAGCTAGCTGACAGAATGTCTCTTGAAATCATCTGCAGGCATGGATACAGAGAGATAATTTGATAGTTCCTTAGTCAAATCTCTGGACACAGAAAGAGAATTTGATAGTTCCTTAGTCAAATCTTTCTGTAGTCTTGTGAAATGTGCTAGGTAATTAAGAGACGTCAAGGTGAAGGTCACTGAGGCAAAGACTTGTTTTCCAAATCTGCCCAACACCCTAGACTCTCTGTTTATTTATTTATTATTTATTTATTTTACATTTGTTTACCGGGAAAATGCAACTGGCCATATGACCTTTTCCAGCGGAGGCCCGGGTAGAAAAGCTCCAGAAATAAAGTACATAGTAAACAATGGTTGAATAACTTAATTAGAGTAGCAGTAATTATAACAAAGACAGTTACTGAGTGAATACCAAGCTCAGCACAGAAGTAAACAGGTGTAGACATATAATGAATAAACACATACAATTAAGTCAACAGGTGTAGACTTATACCCCGGGATTCATGAAGCTCGGCACAAGGACGGTTTTATCCTTGCACCGAGCATCCCCATTACAGATGGTGCAGCAGCACCATACGAATATTTATGAGTTTGCGCTGCTGCACCCTCGACTTGCACAGGAAATGTGTGCGAGCGCAGGGCATGTGTTCAAGTGCTCTACAGAGGCGGAAACATGCCCCCACAGTTGCACAACCTACTATGCTTACTATTAGAGCCCGCCTCTAATAGTAAGCAATTAATTCAGTGTCCATGGATACTGAAATGTATGTTAAGCATACAAGAGTGTCCATGAACACTGGAAGAAAATCAAAGTAGTAAACACACAAGCACGTAGTGGAATGGTGAGCCCTGTCCCTAGAACTTTCACAATTAGATACCCCGTGTCCCTATTTTACATTTGTATTGCTTCAATATCAAAAGTGTAAGTGAAGCGAAGCGTGATTGCACATCGCTGTCCCCTGCTGAGTATAGCTTACACATCAAAATCATTCAAATAGAGAAAAACATGCAGAAACAACATTAATGTCAATAGTGTAGTGGTTAGAGCATCCACCTAACGAGCAGGCATTCATGGTTTGAGTCCAACTACAGCACATAGCATTTTCCATGTGGAATGAATGTCATTTAGCTGTAAAACCTACATAATAACATGTAAATGTGAACTGGAGTACCGCATGAAATGTTTACCGAAAGTTTCATTCAATCAAAGTGGTACTGTAATAATGAATGAGGCACTAGTAAGCAGGTGTAAGCACAAATAAGCAGCAGTAAACATATATAAGTACCAGTAAGCAAGTATGAGTGTGCTTGTGCAGGTGTAAGCAGTGCCTAGCATAGGAAATGTATATAAGTATGTACAGATATGAACATCGTAACAATAAAGCATACAAAAGGAATGAGAAGGGAATCAACGGCAACTCCAGTATTATATAGCGCTGTCAGCGTATGTCATATCCAGCTGGGCAGGAGTGAGCAAAGCACTGCTACTCATACGACAGGCAGGATACTACCAGTGGGAGTAACATTGTTGATCTGCTAAGTCTATTTTACAAACAATCAGAGGGTAGTCTCTGGTGGGACTACCCAAAAATTGATAGGATGATTGAACCTCCGACCATTACACAAGCAAGTGCAGGTATGTTCAAGGACTAAATGGTGGGAGACCCTGATAATACATGGGTTGGGACAACATACGTGTAGGGCACCTAACGCTTGGGAGAGGGCAATGTGTGGAGGTGTTTCATGGCTGCAATAGCAACTGAACAATACATGGTATGCGTGTATGTCGAACTCGGGTGGGGTGGAGGAACTATGGGTATGAAATTATGGAT
>NC_056739.1:529101319-529211319 GCF_019279795.1 Protopterus annectens | reverse complement strand
CTATTGATAGGTATGGCTAAATATCACTGTACTTCTCTGACAGCTGCAGATGAACGTGCTGCAAACCAGCAAGCCTATGATGCTAGGCAGCAAAGGATGCATCATGAGGCAGGTTAGTAAATAGCCTGCATGTACTGTCATAACTAATAAATGTAAGAGCCTCAGAAAGTGGTGTACCAGTATACAGAATTGTGTAATATGCTGCGAATAAAGGTGAAATCCCTGCATTGCTTCTGTTTACTCTGCAGTCATATGTTGTTATACTGTTCCAGTTATTAAACAGTCCTGTTGTAGAAGCAGTGTTACCCACACTCTGATATGCAGATAAAATGTGTATGAAGTGTTGTATAACAACGTTGGAAGTGCAAACAGGTCAGTCATATTAGACAAAATACATTGCAAAGCCTCACAACAATTGCCTGATAGCATAGTGTACAGTGATCTTAACTGTAATGCTTTTGTCACACACAGCAGGGCTTTGGATCCCAGGAGCGCTAGTAAGTTGTATGCATAATCATTCCACACAACTGCACACAGTTTGTTAGAATGTTCAGAGGTTAAAGCTGTATGCATATTTACACTTAACTGTACAGATTTTGCTACAATGCTCAAATAGAGAGTGGTATGCATATTCATACCCCTCAACTGTTCTAATCTGCCCAGTATGTCCTGATAAATGGCCCACATCACCTGCCTTTTGCCCTGTTCCCCTGACAAATTAGTGTGATGATCCAAGAAATGTAGGCAGCTGTTAATGACATATAACTGATAATCAGACTTGTACATAGTCAGAGAATGTACATGCAAACATACCTGTCATCCCAGTATCTCTCCCAAAGTGTATGAGAGCAGTCTCAAAACATGTTGCATCTTGTCAAGCCTGTACGTAATACACGTGTCCAGTACATACTACTCTACAAACATACCATTGTACAATATAACGTCATTGGGTAGTGCAATAATACATGTAAGGAGCAGACCACTGCAGTGACTACAAATGTTGTGAAAACTACAAGGATTTATTAGTTGTTAATTGAACTCTCTCTCTCTCTCTCACCCCTACCATAAGTGCAAAAATAACCAATTTACACAACCCATTTGGTAAGTCTACACTCCTAACCTTTGTTGGGACATATGTCCTATTGTTTTATAAATGTTGACATCTGTTTCTATGCATGTGCCATGTTAAAATACTCCCATATTGGTGGCCTGTTGCCATGAATGAAACCTGCATGTTGTTGTAATGGCCACTGTTTACCCATATATGCATGTGTTCCGCCTGCTCTGCAACTATTTATATCTGGTGCCCTGGGTAATGGGAATACCTATGCATGCTGTTATAACTAATCGTGAATGGTGTTGACTATTACTAACCCATATCTGCCTTAAACATGCAACAACATAGCTCGTATGGGAAGGTCAGTCCCAGCGGACCCACCTGTCCCACCACAGCTGGCCATGGCACTGGGCACCAGCACATCTGGGGCCCAGCTTGGGACCTCCTCGTCCGTTGTCCCTGCACCACCTTTGGGTTGAACTGCTGCAGGGAATGGGGCTCGCCACCCCCTGGGAGCGAGAGAAGGACAGGAACCTGTCACCCATAGTAAGGTCTGGGCCGTGGTGCATAGGGAACTCAACAGTGAGATTTGGGACCACCTACGCCAGCTTGAGGGCCGAGTGGTGCAACTAGAGTGTGAGGCTGCCCCACCTACACAGCCCCCAGCACAACCACCTTCTGGAGGTGCAGTGGTGACTGCACATGGGTGGGGACCTCAAACCCACTGTATCCATTTGTGGGCTCATGGGCTTGCGACTTCCAAACACCCCTCCCCATCCAAGGTGTTTCCCCCCACATGTGTCATATACCGCCCCTGTACGCATCTTGTTTGTCTTGTCTGTCATCCTACCCAACCTATCCACCCTGATCAAACCTACTCTCCTTCCCCAACATCCCACTCTCACCTAAAAATAGAAGAAAAAAAGGGCAACCTAAAAATAAAAGAAAAAAAGGGTAATCTGTTCCTGCAAAAAAAGCATGCCCCATACATTGATGTCCATTTTGCACACATGTCCACTGGACACATGTAAACATTTCTAATTGGAATCACAACATACTATGTTCTCCTCACCCCTCTCTCAGGGTTGTGAGTGTCCAAATGTACTGCCACATTTATTGCATATGCACAGCCATTGCTTTAGAAGAAATGGACAGCTATGGACCTTCCCTACACCCTTCCTGCACATCCCTAGCTACCTTGCATACTGTCTTTCTCTCCTTGTGCCCCTTTTTCACCACTTTCCTATCACCCCTTTTTTCTTTTTTTTTTAAAGAAATTAGCGCAGGGGTAAGCGGAAGTAAGCACTTTTAAGCAGTAGTGAGCGGGTTTCAGCCTGTTTGCACAGGGGTAAGCACTGTTTACACAGGTTAAGCAATCAAGAAGGTAACTGAGTGTAAGGAACTGTAACCAAAAGTAACCACTGCTTACCGTCATGCAAATCCGCTCACAACTGCTTAAAAGTGTCTTAATCACTCCATATCTAACAGCCCTTGTTCTGCCCAGCAACAAAATAAACGGCCTCTACAAGGCTTGAAACCAGGACCCTGTACATCATAGATAATGTGATTTACCCCTAAGCCATGTCAGAAATATAAACATCTGATGTTATCACAAACATATCATCCAGCACAGTCATTCAACAGTATAGGAAATGTATTTCATTATGTAGATGTATGTATGTATGTGTGTTTATGTCCAGATATATCTACATACATAGATATAGATATATGTAGATATATCAAGAACAAACCACATGACAACAAAGCAACAAAGCATTAAAAAAGAATGAAAAGGAAAACACCAGCAACTCCTGTATTATGTAGTGGTGTTGTCCTATGTAATATCAAGACTCCCTCAGACAGACATGTGTCATTAATATACACAAACATTTGTACATTGCCCAAATACATTACTATGAGCATTTTATTTACATTAACAAAACAGTTCCTGTCCAATCATAATGCAAGGTGCTGTGTGCAACATCATCATCATTAAAAAGTTAAATGGGGTAACCATAGAGGGACCGGCAGTGTTGTGTGTACACTGGGGTCATCTGCATCACATGTACCTGGGACCTTTAGAAGTCATGTGCATACCAGGGTTGTGTGCTTGAGGGAGCTGTGAGGACAACAGTAATATGTTGTGATGCAAATTAAAAAGATTACATGTGTCCAGTGAACACATGTGTGAAATGGACAGCTATGTCTGGGGCAAAAGTCATTCTGGGAACAGACTGGTCTTATGTTTCCATTTTTGTAAGGTGAGAGTGGGATGTTGGGGAAGGAGAGTTGGTATGCTCGTGGAGGATAGGTTGGGTAGGATGACAGACAAGACAGACAAGACAGCATACAGGGGTGGTATATGACACATGTGGGGGGGAACACCTTGGACAGGGAGGGGTGTTTGGCAGTCACAAGGCCATGAGCCCCCAAATGGAAACAGTAGCCACCACTGCACCTTCACAGCCCCAAGGGTGGCTGTGCTGGGGGCTGTCTAGGAGGGGCAGGCTCATCCTCTAATTGTGCCACTCTGCCCTCTAGCTGGCATAGCTGGCCTCAAACCCCCTTATTGAACTCCATATGCACCACGGCCTGGACCATACGATGGCTGACAAGTTCCTGTCTGGACCTGCTCCCAGCCCCATCCTCAGTGGTGGTTCCACCTGAAGGTAGTGCAGAGCCAACAGAGGTGGAGGTCCAAGGTGCAGCTCTGGACGTGCTGGTGCCTTGTGCCATGGCCAGCTGAAGTGAGACAGGTGGTTCTGCCAGGACCTGCAATCCCATACAGCCTATGGTGTTGCAGTTTTAACACAGAAATGGCTTAGTAATACTCAACAGCATTCAGGATTACTTATAATAGCATGCATAGATATTACCATTAACCCAAGACAACAGATGTCATACATTTGCAGAGGGAGCACAACACATGCATATATACTGCATGACATCTGTCCAAAGCGTAGATGACTTGTGACTGCAGCTATGAACAGTGGCCCATTATTGGCATGTCACTGTGATAACCTCAGACAGTGACTGTCATGCTACTGTTTCATGAGATGTATGTCCAATCAGGGATGCAATGTCAGTAACACTCATCACTGTCACGGTGTACTGACTGCAATCCTCACACTATGCTTCTGCAGTTCACAGATGTGTTTTCTGTGAGTAACACAAGAAACAAATGGTTCCACACACTGACCAGTCCACAGATGTCCCTACAGATGGGGTTTTCCTCACAAACAGAGCACTGTGTTGTCAGTTATTAAAACATGCAGACTAGCCATTACCACACACAAACTGTTAAACTGGCAGTAGTCTGAATGAAGCATAGCTACGCTTACATGCTGTAGTCATGTCTGGCATATCACCCTCCTATCTTTAAGCTATTTTCCACAGTGTATGTTGTTTGAGGACTATCCAGATATCATCTGTGATGCTGTTTATCAAACACCACATCCAGGTTCCACTCACAGCGACTGTCGTGGGCAAACACCATCATGATGCTCCTAGATATTGTACTGTGTTTCCATGCAATTGGCTATGGGAATGTCACCACAGCTGTTCCACATGCAATCAGCTAGAGGAGGGAGGACTGCGATAGGTGCAGAGGCCATCACCTGATTGTGACCATCACTTACGAAACACAAGCTGCTGCTGAGCAGGTGTACATCTCCAAATCCACTAGATAGTGTGTGGAAGGGACAGACAGAGGCAAAGTACATCAGAGAAGGGCTGGGAGACTAAAACCTTAGCATCTTTTGTCACACACCTACCAGTACAGGGGTTCAAACCCCTGACTGACTAGACATTACTATTAAAAGTGCATGCAGATACTCCATGTGCCACATAGCTGACATGTTGGTGTACTGTAAGAAAATATATGTGTGCTGGTGAGCAACATCTGCAACAGAGATATAGTAGACATGCATTAGGTGTAGCACACATGGCTGTCCACATGAACAGATGTCATTGTCAACACAACCACACTCTGTAAGGGACTCAGACACATTGCCACATTTTGACAGGCTCACAGATATACTTCTTAACTACTAAGTTTGCCACACTGCAGTAATGCACCGGTATTACATGCATCACAGGGGATATCCTGAGGTTCTATGGGCTAGGGCATGAGAATGTGTCTGACAGCAGTCAGTATGCCAATGGGAGTTATACTGGGTGTGATTGTCATTGGGAACATCAAACCCCACATGCAGACACAAGGTGCCAGTACTGACATGCATGTATGCATTGCTTCATGGGTGTGTAGTGGTTGGCTGTGCAAGATGGCTGTACAAGGCAGGGTGATGGGTAATCCTTGGCATCAGGCCACCTGACAATGGTCTGCAGTGTGGTTCAGGGGTGTAGTGTCTGCAGTGTCCCACACAGATGGGTATTGTATTACCTGTCCTGTCATCCTGATTATCATTGTGTGTGGCCATTGCTTTGCAATGCATGCCATGTCTGTGTTTGATAGTCCTTGACATGGACAATGCCTGGGATGTGCACATCTTACAATAATGTACAGTGACATGTTTATGTTTACCTGGTTTGCCTTGCACATGTTGTGTAGACTGACTGTTATCATTAGATGTGCCAATACTAGCCTGTGCCAATACTGGCCCGGTGTGACAGGACCTGCTAATAGACAGCAGGTTGACCCTGCACCTGCAATGATAGCATGATACAGGTATTCCCTGGTGTCAGTGGCATCTGTTCATACAGGGCATGTGTGTAAGGCATTGTATGTCCTTTGTGGATCACATTTGATAGCACCAAATATGTTGCAGGCGTCCAGTGGGGAACATAGTGAAGGTACATTGTCAGCAATTATGTGCCTATTGTACTGTTGGACAGGGTGCCATGCCCTCTGCGGCCCACTGCAATCACACCATGCCTACTATCTGTCAACAATGTGCACGGTACTAGCAACATAGCAGGATATTCTAGGCAAGTGTGTTTGTGTATGACACATGGGTTCAGACCGTAGTCTGAGTAATAGTAGGGTTGCTTACTGTGTTCACCAGGACTTTTGCCAGATGTAGGGGTATGGCTTGCTAACCCAGTCTCTTAGTTGATTGAAATCTGTAAACCTTGGGAGGTGGACATTGTGACATATAATATGGCCATCATTATAGGAAAACTACAAAACCCGCTCCTCAACATGTCCAGTGGTTAGACATTCACAGCCACCTCAACACTGGCTCTGACTGTCAAACACACAAAAAAACACACACACACATCATGTCTTGGAATAGAACTCCGACCTAACTAGTTTATCACACTATAGCATTACGCAGTTATAATGCATGCTGCGGAGATTACTGTTCTACTCCATTCCCAATGGTGTATTTCACAAGGAATGACATCAGCAAGTTTACCAAAGTAGGGCATTTCAGATTTCCTGCAAGTGAGTAGCCCAAAATGCATTGCTCACAAAACAGACAGTGCGACACACACAACAGGTCCACAACTGACATGTGTGGGTATAGAACCCATGACCAAGATCTATATCACACTACTGCATGGAGATGTTATAGGATGCACCACAAGGATTACTCGGGAACGTGTTCCCCAGAGGTGTATTTTGCAGGGTATAACATCAGCAGGAGTACCAAAGTAGGGCATTGTAAATGTTCTGCAAGTGAGTAGGGTATAATGCATTGCTCCCTATACAGGCATTGAAACACACAGGAGACATACATAACTGCCATGATTGTGGATGGATCCCTACCACATTTCTAAATCACATTACAGCGGTACGCAGTTACAGGATGTGCTACAGAGATTACTGGGTTACAGCAGTCCCAAAGGTTTATTTTTAGGTGGGTGACATCAGCACGGTTGCCAGAGAAGGGCATTTCAAGTGTACTGTGAGTTGTACATGTCTTTTACCTGTGTGTACCCACTGCTTACTGTCATGAAAACACATTTACACCTGCATAAAAGTGTCTTATTCAGTCCTAAATTACATTATCAATGAGCCTTGCAGGTCTTGAATCCTGGACCATGCACACCAAAGTCACTGGACTTACTACTAAGCCATCTGGGTTGTATACATGTGTCATGGTTTTTATAATACACATCTTACTATAGGTATTCCACAGTACTGAAATCAAATGGGACAGTCACTTTGTGTACATATGTACAGTACCCTTGAATGTACTGTACTCTGTGAAACAACATAGACAAGTCTACATCCATACAACTGTCATAACTAAATACATGTATGCACCTACGGGATGTACACACACACACACACACACACACACACACACACACACACACACACACACACACATACACACACACACACACACACATACATACATATATATATATATATATATATATATATATATATATATATATATATATATATATATATATATACACATATACACAGACACCCTTTGTGACACAAAAGGGATCCAAAGGAACTGATGTGTACACACAACAGAGGCATCTCTTGTTTTATAATATTTAAATCATAATCTGTTCACCAGAGAAGGGATGGTTGTTGTGTATGTGGAGTTTGGGAAGGGGAATGATGGCTAAAGAAATATACCCCAGGATTGTGGAGTTTGGATGGGGGGATGATGGGTATGGACATACACCCCAGTGACCACTTCTGTGTCACTGCTTGACAGTGGCACAGGAAAAAAGCATACCTAACTGTAGATGTTCTTGACTGTCTATTCTTTTCTATTGCTAACTATGTAATCATTTGTAGAATCCACTCACCACAGATGACTACCATGGTGTGCAGCATGTTAAAAGACATAACACATGTGTATGCCTGGCTACAGGGTAGTCACACACACAAACACACACATACTTGCCAGTATTGTGCATACATGTCATGCCTATGTAAAGGTAACTAGTAAAGTGGTATACAGTTGGGGTATGTGCCACAGACACCATCCAATTACACTTACTCTGATTCTGCTTCTGAGCTTGGTGACATCACAGGACTGATTACTTGCAGTGGGGTGTGGGAAAAGGGTGGTTTAGCAGATTACAAGAATAAAGGCCAGTGCAAAAGGTAGTTTCTCTTTGGAAAGCAGCAAAACCCACTGTCATGACAGGATGCAGACACAAATACATGCACACAACCACACTCAGCCATTTGCTGACACACACACACACACACACACACACACACAGTTGCCAGTGGTGGGATCAGAACTCCTGCCTATCTACAGATCACTATTACAGTACTACATAGTTATGAGATGCTTTACAGATATTACACATTTCAAGACACTCAGAATGCCCTTCTAAGAGTGAGGACAACAACAGAGATACTGACAGTTAAGATGTACATAGTTGTAAACCTGTGTGTTTAAAGTAGGAGTTCATTACAACCCGTATGCACAAACATGACACATCATCTGCAGGTAAGACATAGGTTGGCCTGAGAGGTATAGTTGTAGCACAACAAGCCCTGACCTGGAGTATGCCCATCTGTGGAATGGAGCTCATACACATAGAATCACAAGACTTGTTTGGATGCATTGACTCCAATTACACAAGGTGACAGTGGGCATGCTTATACACTTAGTAGCACAGGGTCATTTGGGATGCACTATGACAACTACACAAGGTTATACTGGGCATGCTCATACACTTAGAAACAAAGGGCTTGTTCGGATGCACTGACTCAAATTAGACAAGGTGGCAGTGGGTACACTCATACACTCAGTAGCACAGGGCTGTTTTGGATGCACTCCGATTCTAACCACGGAAGGCCACCGTGTGCATGCTCATACACTTACATGTACAGAACACATTGTAATGGACCCCTATTGTAAACATGCAGATTTACAGCTATGCACAGCTTAACTGTCAGTATATATGCACATCATACAGGTTTACTACCAGATACTTGTATGTGTCCCATAAATTATATATCTGTGTCTGTGCCGTGTGATACACATGCATACATGTACATGAAGTACTGACATATATATGTGATATATGTGAAGTATACACAATCATGCCTGTGTGAAAGTGACAGACAACAGGTTAACTAGGACACACAGGTGGATGCTAACTACAGCATGTGTCACAGCTATTATTACTCAATTCATTCTTGGTGCTGGCATTTTTTCATTTTGGTCTAACTAGCTTGCTTGCCTTGCACCAGCCGTACTTGCTAGCTTCCCTTTTTTGCTCACGTTGATTTTTTGCTGGCTGTTGGCATTGGAATGGATTAAGGAGAAGGAGAAGCGCCATCTTGTGATATTCCTGTGTCTGTTGAGGAGGGCTCCTCATCGGGAGTTGGCGTTTGTGTAACACACTGCTTTTGCTTTTTGTATATTTTTTCTGCATGTGCTTTTTCATTGGGTTCCAGTCGATTACTATTTTGTTGCCTTGGATTTCATTACGTGGAGTCATTTTTCAGATACAACGCTTTTGTTGGAGAAAGCATGGCTTCAGCCAATTTAGATGCTTTTTGAGTAACTTTGGGATTACTTTGGTGTTGTATACCAATAGGGAGATGACCTAGTGCTTAAAAACGGGCAGATGCGAAGATTTTGGTAAAGTTACTTTTTAGATTGCAACGCTTGGGTTTCTGAAGGCATTGTTTCAGCTATTTCAGATATCCTTTGGTAATTCTGGAATTATTAAGGTGCTTGATACGAACAGGGAGACGAGTTGATGATTCCAAATGGGCAGAGGTGAAAATTTACGTAGAGTTCCCTATTGGATTACTGTTACTGAATAAATCCATATTCAGGTACTTTTACATATATAGTTTCCTCATCTAGCTATCTTATTATTTTTTGGGGACTGTTGAGTTAGTTACCTTCCTTTTTGGACTTTTGAATTGAATAACATCAACATTTTGGCTGCCTTATTATCAATGGATGGATATTTCATTGTGGGGAATATAAACGCGATGATTTTTGACACTTTTTTATCTGCAGTTTATCTACAGCCACTGTATTTTCGTGCAAGTTCATTTTGAAGAATTTGGACCTTTATTTGCGAGTTGTTCATCAGGATTTGGGACTATATAATTTATTATATGTCTTTGTATTCGTGATTGTTTTTTTGTTTCACAACGATACTCATTATTATATTTAGTGTATTGGCCACATTATTTTTTCTGTGAGTATAACTAATTATATTACTATTACAGATTCTTTATGAAAAGGTATGTTGTATTAGAACAGCAACAGAATGTCTTTATTTAAGTAGATTAATGTATTGGATTTTTACTTATACTTCCTGTTTTCTATCAAGAAGCCCTTACATTTATATTTCTCATTTCATGGGATTATATGCTATTTATGTCAAGCTTTGTACACTAGCAGGATGTAGATTTTTGTCATTATTTCTTGCTTTTTGGGCATTGCTTATAACTCAGGATACTTGCTAAGCTTACATAAAAATATATATATATTTTGGTAAGATTTCAGCAGGATATATTGTGCTTATCAAGCACATTGCTTCACAATTTTTGCTATCATAAAGGAATATAACATATTATATGACTATTTTTATATATATTGTTTATGTCAGGCTTTGTACATTGTCCATACATCTAGCAGTATCTAGATAGGGATTTTCATGTTGTGGCTATATTGTTTATAACCTATGCAGTTCTCATTTTTTGAATTTTGCTTATAATTTAGGTTAACATTACAGATACTAGTTATATTTATACAAAAATATTCATCTTGGAAAAACGTTAGTAGGGTATGATATATCGTGTTTATTAAGCACATTATTTGGCTCAACATCTTTGCTGTGCAGCAAGAATATATCATGACAATACTCATCAATATTATATGACTATTTATATAAGCTGTGTAGGTCAGGCTTTGTATATTATTTATATATCTAGCAGTATCTAGATAGGGACATTCATGGTGTGGTTGGATTGATTATAACCCATGCAATTCTCATTTTTGGGCATTGCTTATAATTTAGGTCAATACTGGAGATACTTGCTATGTTAATATAAAAATATACATTTTGGTATAATTATAGCAGGGTATGATATCTCGTGCTTACCAAGCTTATTACATTGTTCTATATTTTTTGCTCTCGAGTAGGAATATACTATGTTAGTATTTATTAACATTACATGATTATTTCTATACCTTATCATTGACAGAAATCTGAACAGTCTCCCTCTTTTGTTGGATGGGTTATTTCAGGGGGAACATTGATAAAAGCTAGCTACATGCAGGATTAATTTGACCTATATCTACTATATGACAATATCATATCAGTATTATTGTTTAAATTGACATTACAACTAGAATTTTAGGCCACTTTGATAGCTAGATCTATCTTTATCTTCATTCTTGGTTATCTATGTGTTATATGCTTTTGTCCATGTCTGACTCAAACTGATATAGATATTCACATATATATATCTATCTTTGGGATAGTGATACTGTTCCTGGTTTTTTGCTCAGGCCACATTTTTGATTGGCTTTGATTTGCAAGCAATTAATATAATTTTCAGGCAACTTATTGTCATGGATCTACAGAAGTTATTATCCGGCCTATGTGCGGATAAAGATGATATACAGATTTTTGGCATTGGCATGATGTCAATGGACACGGTTAGTGGTTCAACATTAGATCCAGTTGATGGTTGCTCCTGCTTGTTTAACCAGTTAGGCAAGCAAATCAAAACACTAAGGTCAAACATTTGGCATCACAAATTGTTCAAGGCTTATCAGAACCAAAAAATATCCCCTCGGGGGCTAAGGTTAAAAATTCAACCATTGGTTGAAATACCAGATGATATGTTACTCAAAGAATGGCAGCTTGCACAGCAGGAGGCAGCAATGTCATTTGTGAATATATTGGCATCTTTTTACGAAAGAACTGTTCAGACCAATATTTTGGAAGTTGAAAAGACATGTAATGATCTTAAAAAATTTGAAGAACAGGCCAGTTTTAAGGGTGGCCTGAGCAAATTATCTAAGGAACTGTTGACTCTTGAAAACAATCTTAAAACTAAAAAACTTCACAAATTCTCAAGAGACAGGGAGGATTATGATAGAGGAAGACAGTTTGAGTCACACAGGGGGGTTAGGTTTGCCCAGGGTACTAAGAATTTGACTTATTTGCGTAAAAAGAGGCCTAGGTCTATTTTGAAAAAGGCAGGCTTCAGTAACACTACTTCTGGTGAGGAGTCCTCAACAACAGACACAGAATCCTTTGGTACTGGTGATTCACCAAATGTTAAGAGGGGACGAACATCAGATGACCCTTTAGGGGTAGAAAACATAGGGGAGGCATAAAACACAAGGTTAAAAAGTTTGGAAGATCTGTTCATGTCAGTAGTGAAATAGATTCACCTTGTACTAATGTGCTCAACATCTCTAAGTATGTTTTATCACAAGATGAATATACATTGCTCAATAAAGGTCTTGGATTCATTCCTGGCTTTTTTATTGATGAGAGTTTTCTAGTATAAGACATTATTGCATTCTGTAGGAAGATTAACCTGAATTTATTTTTTCAGACAACAGGATCATTCTGATCCTCCTCAAAGATCTTCTGAATTTCGGTTTCATAAATCAACATTTAATCCTCCAATGGACAAACATGTGGCTATTTTTCAACAGGCAGTTATCAAAGATTTACATTTTCATTTGAGATCAGATTACAATACCAAGCATAATTTATCCAAATCTGAACAACTTGCCCTAACACATCTTAAGAATAATACTGATATAGTCATTCTCTCTGCTGATAAGGGGGGTGCGGTTGTAGTCATGGATGCTGATTATTATTGGGATGAAGGAAATAGACAGCTGTCTAACCATCATCATTACATGAAAATGAGTACCGACCCTACACCTAACTTAAAAAGGGAAATAGATGACTTTTTACAGGAGGCTGTGGAGGCTGGCATTATTTCTGATAAGATGAAATCACATCTGATGGTCAAAGATCCAGCTAAACAATATCTATATTTACTACCGAAAATCCACAAATCTCT
The DNA here is from genome assembly GCF_019279795.1 of Protopterus annectens. Taxonomy (NCBI): domain Eukaryota; kingdom Metazoa; phylum Chordata; order Ceratodontiformes; family Protopteridae; genus Protopterus; species Protopterus annectens. Next base: position 529,198,288 of record NC_056739.1, on the reverse strand, counting down.
ACACAAACCGCCAGGCAGACCTATTGTGTCTGGGATTGGATCACTTACAGAACCACTTTCTGTTTTTTTTAACTGAAAAACTGAAACCCCTTCTATCTGTAATTAGAGCCAGACTTCATGACACTACTGAATTTTTGCAAATTGTCTCTGAATCAGAATTGGAGCCAGATTGGCTAATGTGTACCTTAGATGTTAAGTCTCTATATACTAGTATTCCACACTGGGCAGGATTAGCAGCTTTGGATTTTTGGTTAAACAAAGCTAATATTTATTCCCCAGGATTTAATACATTACTTATTTGCATGGCTGAACACATCCTTATTAAGAATGTCTTTTACTTCAAACAAGATAGCTATTGGCAAATACAGGGTACGGCAATGGGTGCCTCATTTGCACCCATTTATGCTGACCTTTATATGGGTTATGTGGAGGAACACATCATCTATGATGAGTTACACAATATATACATACCAGAGATTGATATCTGGAGAAGATACTTGGATGACTGTTGGCTAGTGTGGAAAGGTGGCAGTGATTATCTTCAAGAATTTGTTGAACATCTTAATGGAAACATTTGGGGTACAGAATTTACGGTGGACTATCATCATAATGAAATACATTTTTTGGATGTCTTTTTACAGAGCCAACCAGACAATACACTAAAAACTTCTGTATATCGAAAATTTCCCGAATTTAATACCTTGCTCCATGCCAACAGTCTACATCCAAAACATACAATTAATAATATTCCTAAATCACAGTTTTTGCGGCTCAAAAGGATATGTTCCTCTGAGCAAGATTTAAAACAACATCATGATGACTTAGCTAATAGGTTTCTCACTAGAGGATATTCTAAACATACTATCAGTTCTGCCATGCAATGGAGCAGAAACCAATCTAGGGATTTACTACTGGAATATAAAGAACATCAAAAACAGACAAATCAAGACATTTGTAGATTTGTCACTACCTATGGTAGAAATACTAAACATCTTCTTAATATTATAGATAAACATTGGAACATACTGAAGTCTCATTCCCTCTTAGAGGACTATTTGGGGGAGCAATGCTCATTTTCATATAGAAAGGGGAAAACGCTGGGATCTCATTTCTCACATTATAAGAAAATCAACTATAGGGATGAAACTTTATCCCAAAGAACATTAACAGTTGAGAAACTAGTTGGAATATACCCTTGTGGTCATTGCAGCTTTTGTGGCTACATATTTAAAACAAAAACTTTTACTAGTAAAAACACTGGTCATTTATATGATATTGGCTTTTTTGGTAACTGTAGTTCAGATTGGATTATCTATCTTGCAACATGCACATGTCAAGCGTTTTACGTTGGACAGACATCCAGACAGTTCAGAATTAGAATATCTGAACACCTGGGGGATATCAGAAATGGTAGGATTACAAATGCCTTATATAGACATGCTATAAATCATCCCACTGCCAAGTTTTCATTTACTATCATTGATAACATTATAGGCAACCGTGCTTTCAAAACTGGATGGCATGACATTCTGAATAACAAAGAGAAAAGATGGATAGTGAAATTAGGGAGTTTGTTTTCCCCTGGACTTAATGACAAATTATCATAACTCATACATTGTTCTTTTTTGACTTTAATATTGATGTTAGAATATGTATATCTTCTAAGCACATGCATTTTGAATTGTATTACATTATGTATACCGATATTGATTTTTATTTTTTATGTTTATTTTTGTAACAATTACATTTTCTTCTTGAGACAGGAAATGACGTCTTTCTACTTCCGGTTATAAAGGTATTTATAGCAGGACCTTCTCATTCTATGTGTAACAGTCAACTGATGAAAGCCATGTGCTGAAACTGGTCTAGAATTTTAGCTTTAATAAAGCTATTATTACACAATTCATTCTTGGTGCTGGCATTTTTTCATTTTGGTCTAACTAGCTTGCTTGCCTTGCACCAGCCGTACTTGCTAGCTTCCTTTTTTGCACACATATTGCTGCCCTGAAAGGCATACATTGAAAGCAGGTTGTGGACAGTAGCATTATACTTCGAACAGTGGCATGTGCAAGCATAATATGTGATTACCATTGTCTAATGGTACTGAGGTGCAGGTGTCAAGATGACCTCTCCCGGCTGTGTTAGTGGTTGTCATTATTAGCAGGACCGCTACACTGAATATATCTGACATTGGTCATATACACAACGTCTGCTGGTGTCCATTACCTTAGATGTAGCAATTGATACCAACCACATTACTGCTACTTACTTGACCAAAACAATGAGCCAATGTCCTGCTGTAATTACGAAGTTGTCCAGTGTCTGTCATTCCATGATATCATGACTGAAAGACAAGCCTTTGTCACACTGTACATGCATCCATGATTCAAGGGAGTGTGGATAATACCTAGGTCGCATTTACCCATATAGTGGCATTCCAAGGCAAAAGTCCTAACACAGAAGTAACACCCTGATACCTACAAGACAATTGCATTGGATGCTTATGCTAACCAGTGCTAGTTGTGTGGCTTTTGTAATCCATTTGCTCAATGTAGAGCCTACAATGGGGAATACTGACATCTGTGCAATGAGGAACACCTGGTTGAAGGCTCTGTAGTGCACAATTGCACAACCACCATATAACTCAGATCCAGACATGTGGGCCATAACACTGGTATGGACCATTCCAGGTGGTGGTGTCCACATATTCATAAAGGCCACTCACAAGTAAAGACCACTACTCTGAAAGTCATCACAGATGAGTCAGGTACAGGTGACCATGGCAAAAGCTACATTCTAGGGTGTATCCTCATACATCCACCACCATGTCCTCAGACTACCAACACACATCCATACATGTGGTATGACATAGTATGGTAAAACACCAAATAACCTTCGATTGGTGGACTGTACCTAGCCCTACATCAACTGTGCAAAGTACCCATATACTGCCACAGTTGCATAATGTGTTATGCAATGCAAATTTACCACTGTTTGTAACCAGGGTCCCTCAGATGTTGTCAGCATTAACACAGTCGACTGTTGCTGTACACCAGTAAACAACACTATCATGGTTGGATATGACCTAAATGTACCTGCCCTGGATATGTACATCCCACACCCATACAACATAAATGAAAATACCATAGCTGTTGTTGTCCTTTCTACATACAGGTGGCTACATTCACTACACACATGCACATGGCAGATAGGTCCATGGCTGCTGAATGATAATAGTACATAAGGTTTGATATCTATGTTGACAGAGGTAATATTCCCACTCTACTGGTCACCCATGACACCTATCATATCATACAACAACCCATGTAGCATGTATGTCATTAGACATGTCCTCCTAATGCAATGCTTACAAACATACCCAAATAACAGGATCATAGGACCTACACACGTGGTCTGTATTGACAGACTCAGGGAAATACAGCTATGCTCTGTATGCTCCTGAGTAGTTACTGGTGCTATTTGCACGACATGTACCGCCATGTGTGCCCACAGCTCCTACATATACTCCATGTCAACAATTGAAAGCCATGCATGCTGTGTGCTGTCTGGACATTAACCTTATTACCACAATAGCCAGAACATGCTGGGGTGAGATGTTTACAAGCCACAGACCTCGCACATGCTTGAATGAGTGTAATGCCTAGCTCAAACAGAGAACATTGCTGGCATTCTTCCAGTAATCATGAGGTGTGTGTGGCATATATGAAGTGCTCACTGTTGACCATTACAGTGCCCTGGCTTCACTGTGGAACTGTCAAGTAACAGTTTGTGGGATCATGGCATGGAATATTGCTGTGTGTGTGTCTCGCTGATATGTGCTGTTGGCATGAATGTACACATGGCTACTCAGTGAAGGTGGCTGTGTGTCCTACCAGTACATGACTACAACATCCATTATGGTGTAATGCTCGGCTAGGTTTCACACATGGTGTGGGGAAGGTGTGGAATGTATCCTCTTGACCTGCTAGTCCACTTACTGATGGAGACTGCATATGTGTACATGTATTGATGTGTGTTTAGATTCCATGCGTGTGCAGTGTCTGATGTTAGAAGGTGACTGTTGTCTTAGTACATCATGCTGTTGCAATGCAGCCTCAACATTGCCAACTGTATATGGTGATGATGTACAGTAAGCTGTACTTTAGGTAAGGACAGATGTTTGGACATGACTACTAAGTGGTGGGGCTACTTTGCAGAGGAATGATTACTGAGGACAGCTCACAAGCATATTACAACCATTCCTACAATAACCTGTTTAACTGCTATGCTATGTTTCTGTTAAGTGAAGTGGAAGACACACAACGTAGAATGCAGTAATGGTGACACTGAAGGCAAACCTCTTGACACCTGTAACAGTAACACCTCCCCTGTGCATATATTATGCATATATCAGCACAGGTGGCAAAGAAAAGAGTTGGTATGCTTTGTAGAGCATGCAATAGTGCTGTAACTCTGTAATACCTTAGATGAGATAGACAGGTGTTTGATTCAAAGTACTGGCGTGTGTGTGTGTGTGTGTGTGTGTGTGTGTGTGTGTGTGTGTGTGTGTGTGTCCATATATGTAACGTATAGTGGGGAATACATCCCAAATGTTTTTTACTCTCCCGAACACTGTAGTAGACATGAGTACAGAGTGAAGTGTAGAAAGAAAGGCATAGGCAGGTGGCTGAATCTTACACATGTCAAGTGTCTGTATGTGTGTGACGTAGGTGTATATCTTTGTGAATGCCACAGTGTGTGTGTTTCTGTGTGTGTGTGTGTGTGTGTGTGTGTGTGTGTGTGTGTGTGTGTGTGTGTGTGTGTGTGTGTAAGTGTATGTATGGCTGTCTGGTCCATGGCGTGAGGCTGTATTTTACCATAGTGAAATGTTAAGGCCCCTCCCCCCATCCACTCAATGCAATCTAGTATCCCTGTTGATGTCATCAATCTTAGAAGGGCATTCTAACCGCCTGTAAACAGGTACACCCTGGGGTGAGGCTTTTTGTTACATAGCTGACTGATGAACCCCCCACACCACATTCACTCACTGCAATCTAGTATCCCTGTTGATGTCCTCAATCTTAGGCCATTCTGACTACCTGACATGTGTAATCTCTGTCGCACGTCTTGTAATTGCGTAGTACTATAAAGATGATTTGCACATAGGCAGGGGTTCTCATCCCAACAGTGGCAACTGTGTGTGTGTCAGAATGTGTGGTACTGTCTGTGAATCCCTGGGTGTGTTACTGTGTCTGTGAATCCTTGAGTGTGTGGGTGTGTCTGTGTTTGCATCCTGTCATGAGAGCGGGTATTACTGCTTCCCACAGAGAAGCCACTTTTTCCACTGGCCTTTACCGTTGTCATCTGCTATACCATTCTTTTACCTCCTCTCAGCTCCAGGTAACTATACCTGTGATGCCACCCACTATGGATGTGACGACTCTGAACGCAGTAGCTTACTACACAGCTATCATGCTCTTGGATCATTAGATCAGTAAACATAATTGAAACTTGGGAGATTAAAACTGCGATGTGGAAGCTACAACGTGCATGCATGTACTGACATACAGACCTGTGAGCAGTCAACATTTATATATGGGACACTAACGTCAAACACTGACATCCCCCAGCACATGCAATTACACCTGAAAGAGGAAGGCAGAACATCAAGATCAACATGCAGTTACTGTTACACATGATACATACTGTCAAACGTACCAAATGCATTCTAAAACTGTACTACATGGTATGTCCGTTGCCTGTCAAACACTACTCAACAATATTAATTGACAATTGTTTTCCTAGTATGTTCACCCTATGCATCAAACCATATGAGCATGTACCTACACCGATGATGTGGATGACAGAGATGTGGCACAGGCATCATCATATGCACAGGGTGATAATGTTTGCCAGAGGCTTAGGCTGCACCACTGGATGACATCATGTGTGTGTGGGTTAGGGCCTTTGATATCATTGGGCATGTGTGGATGTTATGCGTGTGTGTGTTGAGGTGCCCTACATTTTTTTCTGGTGTGTGTGTGTGTGTGTGTGTGTGTGTGTGTGTGTGTGTGTGTGTGTGTGTGTGTGTGTGCACAGGTCTGGCATGTGGTTGGCCTACACTGGGGTATTATTGACAGTTGCAGACTGTACAGGGCAATTTCCACAGTTCACAGTGCCCGGCCACAGCCACGTGACCTGCGCCTGCCAGGGGTTGCACAGGCACTACAAGGCAGAGGTCCAGATTGGGTACTGTCTGATGACACATGTCCTCTGGAACCATGTCCCTGTTGGGACCATCCAGGATCACGTGCATGTGGCCCGCTGTCTCCTGATGTGGACAGCACAGCACCAGCTGCACTGCTGCTGCTACTGCCACTATGGGAGTGGGCATGTGAAGTAGCATGTTCACGTAGACCTTCAAAAGGTGATGTAGCTGGCCTATGTCCATGTGTCTGACACCTCACTCCCACCAGATGTTCCACCACAGACATTCCATGCAGGCACACTTTCCATAGTCTTCACAATTTCCTGTTCTATGCTACCATCCGCCAACTGTCCTTCCTCTATGGTCACTGGTGATGGGATATGTGTAGGCAGGAGAACTGTGTGCAGGGATGAGGGGGATACAGGTGGAATGGCAACCAATGGCACAGATTCAGCCCCTGACAACCTTGTCTGTGCCTCAATCATACTTCCATAATCACTGCTAGAGTCTGTGGGATCACTAACCTCAGGTGGATCGCAGGAGGGCAATGCACCTACATCAACACCTGTGGCGGCAGAAAAGAACTGTACATTACAAGTTATACAGCATAGCAAACACACAGACACACACAGACACACACAGACAGACTCACACACAGACAGACACAGACAGACAGACACACACAGACACACACACACAGACACATACAGCCAGACACACACGCAGACACACACAGACACACACACAGACAGACACACACACAGGCACACACAGACAGACACACACACACCACACACAGACAAACACACACAGGCACACACACAGACAGACAGAGACAGACACAGACAGACAGACACAGACAGACACACAGGCAGACACACAGACAGACACATGCTATGGCACCCAACGGCATGCAAGGTGCATGTGATATGGCAGATGGCATTCAGCTTAGACAATTATAGTGGTAGTTGTCATACATCCCTGAGTTGCACACAACTGCATGTATGTGTTATAGCAGAAGGCATGCACCTTACATATTTATAGTAGTAGTTAGCATACATCCCTGTGTTGCACCATTTGTGTTAGTAGCTTATGCCCCATACCTGCAACACAATGCATGCACTATGCACCATTGCACCACACTGCCATGTTTTGTGCAACATACCCCATATGTTAACAGACCTTCACTGACCTTTGTACATCTGCCAATGATGCTTTGTGTTGGCCACTGCCCCTATGTGTGAGGTGGATATGTGCAGAAGTGTATATGGAGTGAATACTATGTTTGCCTGAGCCCTAGCTTACATATCTCCCCCAAAGCAGTGCATGTATGTTTAACATAATTCTGCCTACCCCTGAGCTGAGTCTACAGACAATGTGCATGTGGCTCTACACACATGTTTGACATGGCTGTCCCTACTTTGCAATGGTGCCACAGATCAGCCCAGGTTAACAGTACACCAGCCTGATGTGTGGAATATGACCTTGCCAATCACATGTAGTGTGACATGTCTTCTGCTGATGTTTTGAATTACATGCATACATGTGTAACACAATGGTGTCCTTTCAAGTGTACAGTAAGGTAATGGTGTCCCAATGCAGGGACGTTTTATACTAACATGGACCTTCAGCTGGCGCAATGTTGTCAGTCCACCCTACAAATATGATGTGCATAGCCATTGCAGGGCATCATGTGGCTTCACTATTGCTATACAGTGTGAGTTACAGACACACTTCATAGCCATGACTGTGTTCAGATACAAAACATATCTAATGTGGAATGTGACCCACATCACTGAAGTGTATACACACTAAACCCTAATGTGGAATGTGTGACACAGGTCACTGTAGGGTATAGAGATGACACCCCTGCACATCTGCAACCATATTACTGATGCCTGGCAACTATGCCCAGACATGGTTAACTTAGCAGTACTCCATGTCCCACATGCCATCTGTGTACCGCACACACATGAGGAGCAAGCATGACAGTGATGTCTGACACCAGCAAGGTGAATGTACTGTACCTGTGGCCTGCCGTGGTTGTATGTGTATGTTGTGCAACACATGTATGTATTCGGATACTGTATAGGTGAATGCTTTCATGTCGTGACACACTCAAGATGTTCAAGACATGTTATGTGGTGGTTTTGATGTCATGCCTACACAAGCTGTGCACAGGCCTGTATGATGTTTAGTGTTTCACATCTGCCATATCACCATAACACAAAGGCCATAGTTGTATTGTGTCAAGCCAATTTACAGCAGGGTGTATACACATTTACATCACTTCTACTGTGTGTGTTGCTTCATGTCTCTGGCCATCCTCAATGTCCATGTGTACACATGTTTTGTCCAATGGTTGTGATGGGCATCTATGTCACATGTCAGTGTTATCCCATATGACATACACCCATAGATGTCATATGCTCCACTGAGGACAGGGTTATACAGACAAAGGGTGGTATGTTTGGGATGTGAGATATCCTGTTTTGCAGGATAGTTGAGCAGTGTTGAAGTCAACCCACTACATGTCATGGACATGTCAGATAGCACATGACATTGTGTGACATTCATAGCATAGGTATAATCCACAAGGGTGAATCCTGTGGGCTGTTCATACTCCAGATCCAACACATTTAGAGTGTGTGAACACATATGCTCTCTGTATAGTACTTTTAGTATTCCCCACATGTGTAATGCTGATCTGTAGTACCTGTCCCTAGTGAACTACACCTCCGCCATTGTATTCACAGCTGTCCACACATCTGGCAATAACAGTTTGTAAGGTTTAGTGTAGGTGTTTCATATAGTCTTCAATCATTTCACATGGGTAACCACTGTGATACATTGCAGGTCTGACCAGTGTATATTAACAGGACCACCACACATTATGTGTACGTGCTCACTATGTATGGCCAAATGGCAGATAGCATGCAATTAATATGATCTGTGCATTATCAAGCCTGGTAAATAACAATCTCACCTGCAACAGGATGGTGTCACTGCAAAACACCAGAGGTACCTAAATAGGAGCGTCACAGCAGTAAGATCATAATCCACACCTGTGTGATAGCTACAGAGTGCAATGTCCATGTTAGTACATAAGCCAGTGCAATAGACTATACTATGGAGTATGCACATCTGTGCATACAAAGAGTAGCAGACTATAGTATGTGGCATGTGTGCATACATACCTTGCATATGATGTTGCATTACATATTGTACAGTAGCACATGTAACTATATGAAATATATTTGTGTTATATGTGCAGTAGTGACTTACCAGGCAACTCCAGGCTGGGTGGTTGAGAGACACCCACCTCCACAATACCAGCTAAAGCTTGTGGATGGAGGTCTGCAGGTGTCCCCAAGTTGGCCAGTAGCTCCTCGATATGGGTGAGTGGGGGCTGGGTGTGTGGCTCCCCACCTGTTGCACCTTGTTCCCTGGCAATTGCATTAGCATGCTGTTTTGCCCATCTTATGAGGTCCATGCAGTGTTGGCGCACCTGCTGATAGATGCGATTGTGGCTGCTGACATTGTTTACCCTCCTTTGGAGTTCCTCCCACTGGGCATCCCAGTGCTGTGCATCCTGTGGCACATGGCTGAAAAGTGTTACATGGTTGTCGAGGAGGTATGGGATGAGGACCTCATCTTTCAAGTGGGTGTATGGTGGCAGCCTGGCACATGGCATATCTGGAAGACATAATGATGGAGACAGGTCACAGTAACTCACAGAGAAGTATAGAAGTACAGCTGAACATACCTGTATATCTCATTTATTAAGATTACAAACATGTCTTTGTAAATCTACATGACACTAACACCACTGACATGTTTAACTTACACACATTTGACACTTACTGGTGATTTGATGTTATCACCATATATGTGTGTGTCAAGTGATGACATTGCTCATACTCCATGTGGATGTCTTGATGTAGGCATGTCTGTTTGCCTGTACTGGTGTCTTTACCTATCAGCACATGCCGGGGTGTGTTCACATTAATGCAATAGACCTTAATGCTGTGTATATGTCACATATATTGTCATACACAGCCTTAAAGGATGTGACCTGTGACCCTGCAAACGTGCTCACAGAAAGTTTTACATGTATGTGTTTTGCCATATACATCTACATGGCACTGTACAGCTGTTTAGCATACTGCCATGTATTACCCGTGTTGCACACGTGAAACACATGGGACAATGGCTAGCCTGATGGTATTTGCAGGGTTGGATATCAACTATAACATGTATGGTCATAGTGAACTAGTAGACTATACACCCTGGGCCATTTATGAGCCTAGGCTGAAAGGTTACCTAGCTGTAGCCAACAGACAGTTAAGTTTCAGTGTCCAGTTCAAGCAGTACCACAGAACTGATCCACAGGGTTACTGATATATTTGCCATGCGCTCCTCACACCATGTCACAAAGAGGGGCAATGTGCAGCTTCACTGGACGTGGATGCATAGTATGGCAGGAGTATGTAAAGTGTATGGGACAGAGATCTGTCAGACATGTTGTGATCCTTGTACTAGAAAGGTGGATGTCCATGAAGTATGTGTTTATTTGAAATCAGGATGTGTAAGTGTAGCATGTCCAACATCTCTGGGTTGGACATGGCGTTATTCAGGGTAGGTATCATGCTACATAGTAGAGCTAGGGATTGGGAAGGCCAGTGTAGGCCATCTGAACATGGCCAATAACCCTTAAAGGAAATATGTGATCTATTTTGGGTCACTTGAGTGTTGAGTATGGCTGAACAATGATCTCTATATTCATGGATGGCACCCTGTCATGATGAGGGGTGCCACTTATGACTACCTGTCTGATGTGGTGAAGTAACTATCAAAGGAAAGACTACTGTCCAGCTGCATCCCATGCACACACAGTTTCTATTATGTTGAATGCTGCCAGGTGGTAGTTCATGGGTACAGGGTTTTTAACATAGGGGATGACAAGGAAATACTTGGCTGTCAGATTGTGGTCGTACGTCACACACCACACATCGGCCCACAAAGGCCCTTCTGTATGTTGACCGCAGGACACAGAGTCAACTATTGCTCCTAGTTTATAGTCATTTGCAAACATCAATAAGCAGATGCCTTCTGTGTTAGTCTGTGTGGTATAGATAACAAAGTGGGGGAGTACCAGGAATTAACCCTGTATTACTGTAGCTGGCACTGGTTTGATGTGCATGTATTAGTCAGACACCTTCTGTAGTGTTGGTTCTGCCAGCAGTCCAGTTGCCAAACACTCCTATAACATAGGAATATACACCTAGTTTACTGAGTGTAGCTGGTACATGGTATGGTTGATGGTGTCCTATGACCTGGCAAGGACCTGATATGCTGTGTGAATCAACCTTACTGTCATCTACATCTGTACTGACTACATCAAATAAGTTGATCATGGTTCATGGCCTTACAGACCAGACTCAGAAGGGTAGTAGTGCACTATTTCCCCATTATCAGTGGTGTCTCCCCTTTGTGGGGTGTGATAACTGTTGCTGTGCACCATTCAGTGTGTATACAGCCTGACATGAAGCTATGATTGAACATGATGTGTATGTGGAGAGTAAATTGTTTTGACATTTCTGTAGGATACACTCTGGGACGTTGACAGGTCCCATGAAAGCTGTATGTTTGGCTTTAGAGAGTGCAGCTTGTAACTGCATAGTTGTTATTACAGGAGCTCTGTAGTGTACATGAATATATACATATGTGTACCTGTTGGGGGGGAGGTGGGAGTGGGTTTAGGTTCTGCAAGACCCTATCTGGATGAACAGGTGCTATTTCTGTAGGTGTAGTACTTCCCATGCCATAGTGCTGTGAAGCACGGCAGGTCTTGTTGTTGCCATTACGATTCATGACACAGCTATAGAATGCTCTGTGGATGGCCTCATAATATGTGGCTGATTAGTTTCACAGCAGCTTTGTGTGGTTTTATATGGTGTATCTGAATCTTACTGAGGCTGACCAGGGATCACCTCCACTCATGTGTGTTCAATCTTGCAATAGTTACTTCCTTCTGTGGTACACTTTAAGGCAGGGTACCTGGTGGACCCTTCTTGCTTGTGTTTGGTTGAATCTTGGTTCTGTTTCAATGGCACAATCACTGCACTTATGTGACTGCTTAAAGTTCATTTGTATAGGATTCAGTATTTGCACATGCATTGTCCATCTGCATAGGTGCCATGACAGTCACCACTTCACTCTTAAGAAGCATAACATTGGCTTTGGAGACTAACTATGTGTAGCATACTGTTAGCCCTGTTTGTGTGACTATAGGGATCCAGGTCACTGGGGTTGATGAACTCCAACATGCATTGAGCGCAGGTGTTGGTACATGAGGGGTCTTACCAGTTCATAATGGAATACTTGAGAATAGCCATTATTATGTTTTTTTTATCTCAAACCTAAGATTCCCCATTATAGCACAATATGACAGTTGGGAATTCTGAGGAATGGTGGGTGATATGTCGCAAGGTGCAATTTGGATTTCACTTTGGCACAAAGGTAGTTGCTCAGCATAATGCATCTGAAGTTATGCAAGTGCAACTAGTGTGGGGGTGTACATATCCTTCAGGAATATGGACACACCTGTGGCCCATATGTTCCAAAAAAGGATAATGGGCAAGAGGTGAGGTATGTATTATAACATGGTCATGCAGGTGTGCTCTCCGGAGCATGGAACCATATCTCACTCACTGCACAGATATGTTCTCCATGTTAAGAATTGACATAAGTGAGTCCATATTGAGTTTCTGAAATGTATCATTGAGTAGCGGGACCCGCAGTTTATTGCTTGGCTGTCCCTGTTACAGCAGTGGACTTTCACTTGAACTTTGCATGATGAAGACACTATAGGGGAACATGAGCTAGGCAGTATCCAGATTCCCAGGGGTGACAGGTGCAGGCCCTGTCTGGCAAAGCATCATGGTCTGTCAACCATGTTATCCCAGGCAGAGAAATACCGGATACCCTTTGCATTGCACCAGTACATTAGATAATGTTGGAATGCAATCCTTTTGTCACTGTACTGCAGTATCATTCTGGCCAATGGCAGAATGCTACCCAGGCCTTGGGACACACCTGCATGGGCTACAAGACCTGACAGTTCCTACATGTGTGTTTCCATGCAGTCCAGGCTACTGCATCACAGGTCCTGCACAACAGCATGGAATATGCCAGGGCCACGTGTATAGTTCAAAAGGTGGTCTGAATGTATGGGTATGTGGCTAATCATGGCAGACAGGCAGCTGACATTATGTTTGCCCTCGTATAGCTTGGAGTGTAACATAGTGCCAGAGTTTGCATTCACAAATGAGTACTGTTGGGCATGTTTCTGTCCACGTGTTCTGAGATGTGGCACAATTATGCAAACTATGTCGTACAGTTTGTGTATTTTGTTGTCTGTCTATTCCAGCTTGGGAGGTTACTTGCTTGGCCAGATACTTAGAAGCCTCTGTGAATGTGTGTGATTTCTGGTAGTATGCGTGAGTGTCCTTACTGTGTTCTGGTAAGAGTATGTGCTGGTTGTGATGATGAGATGCATGTGTTAACTTACACCTCATGACTGTCCAGTCCAGTTATGACTGTAGACTGGACTGCCTTCCAGCTTACCCCTGTAGCTGCATCCCAGACAATGTGTGGGGTGTGGTGTTATGTGGGTTTGGCAGTGTACATGGCATAGATATTACATTCCCCCAGGATGGCCACATACACAAAGCTGACATTAGTAAACCCCAGTAGCTGACCAGTGAACATGCCTGTATGAGCTTTCAGTACTACAAGTACCAAGTACTGTATTTAGTGTACTTATTGCATACAAAGATGTTTTAGACAGTGATGCTCACAAGTAATTACTTGTGTTATGGACGTGACAACAGTGGCTATTACAGAAACATAGTAGCTACCTTTAGCAGCAATCCTCCTCTGAGGAGCACATCGCATCCTGATAGTTGATTACTGATGATGCAAGTGTCTACAGGTTTGTTTCCTTTTCTGGGTATATACTCACATATCCACCAGAACCATGAGCTCTGTTGGATACAGACACCCATTCCCCAAACAGAGTCATGTATCAATAGACTCTGCTGCCACTATCAACATGATCAGGATATAATCAGATAGTGTAAGCCATCACCTACAAAGCAGCTATTACACATGGGCAGCAGTCTCCTACATCTTACACTCCTACTGCAGATGTTACACTGGAGTTAGAGATGATGTGCAACCTGTTTCATTACAGTACTGTGCACTACCTTACATAGGGTTTATATCAAAACATCAAAGTTTTAAAACTTCGAATGTTCTAATATTGACCCATTTTGAGTGAACGCTAAAAATAGCAAAGCTGCAGAACATGGATTTCTTTCCTAGGGAAAGAATTCGGTTGGCCGGTTCTGTGGCTTTGCTATTTTCAGCACTGTGGTGGAAAGTTACGGGTCGGGTTCAGGTAAGTGTGCAATTGTGTGGTCGTTAGGGTTAGGGCATGGGTTAGGTAAGTTAGGGTTAGGGCGTGGGTTAAGTGAGTTAGGGTTAGGGGCAGGTTAAGTAAGTTAGGGTTAGGGCGCGGGTTAGGTGAGTGTGCGATAGTGTCGGACCTTAGGGTTAGGGTTTGGGTTAAGGTAAGTGGATAGATAGTAGTGTATATACAGTTTAGTGTAGGGTTAGTTGTATGATTATAAGTGTATGTGTGTGGATTGATGTTTTTTAGGTGTGCTTGTGTTGTGTGTATGTGTTTCAGAATAGCACATAGACAGTAGTCCAGAAAAACAGCAAATCCCAAGAAGGGCAGACATCCATGACCTGTATTAGTAAGAAACGTAGGTCCCTCATGAAATCATCCAAGGCTAACATCAACAGGAAAATAGGCAAGGATTTGAAAGATAACCACAAAGCCTTCTTTGGCTATGTCGAGGATCTAAGTGGTAACACACAGATTTGCACTGTGCTGGTGCAATATAGCACAAAATATAGTGACCCTACTGATATCACCAACATCCTTACAGATACATTCAGTGCAAACTTCACCCCCTAAAGAGCTCACAACAATACCCGAAAAGTACAGTATCTCAGACATCAGAGACACACAGGTGGAAATGGCTCTCTCTAACAGCAATACACAGCATTAATGGAGGCAGATTGTTTCCCAGACTGCATCTTGCAAACACTACAAGACAAACTGACCCCCCACCTAATTAAGCTTTTCAACCTCAGCCTCTCAACAGGCTACATGCCCATACAGTGGTGCATGGCAACAGTTATTCCACTCCACCAAGGTGGAAACACAACTGACCATGGTAACTACCACCCCATAAGCCTGACTAGCCTGGTCTGCAAAGCTATGGAGCGCATCCTCATGACACTCATTAACAAAGACATTGGTAACCTCCAAACACTTGACCCAACCCAGGTCAGCTTGGTTGAGTGCAGTTCATGCCTACTGACCCTGTTTGATGTCTTACAGACAGACACCAAGATGTTTGATGAGGGGAGAGGTGGTTCACACATACTACCTGGACCTCCCCAAGGCTTTTGACACCATTCCCCACTCAGGTATTATTGATAAACTCACCAGCCTGTACATACACCCACACATCACAGGATGGGTTGCCAACAGACTTACATACAGAACCCACATGGTACGACTAGCGGTCTCCAGGTCCAACTCTTAACCAGTCATGACTGGTGTCCCACAGGACTCAGTCTTGAGACCCCTTCTGTTTGGCATATACTTCTCAGAGGTACAGACAAACACAGGTGGACTATGGCAGACCATGTTTAGCAATGACTGCAAACTGGGAGCCATACTTGACAGCCCAGCTGACACAGACGTCCTTCAAGGGGCCTCACAGAGACCAACACAGGGTCTCAAAGCCATGGCCTCCAGCTAAGTGACACAAACTGCATGGTCATTCCATTGTAGAATATTAAGCACCCACATATTAACAGACAAGTGGCAGCCACTTTAATACAGATGAGGTAATAGGGTATCTGGGGAGTAAGGTAGATAGTGATCTCTCCTTTGACAATCATATCTCTAAAGTAGTTAGAACATCCTTCTATGTAGGCCATCTGATTACTAAAGGGTTCAAATCTAGACATACTAAGGTTATAGTGCACCTTTACTCATCACTCATCAGTACCATTATAGAGTATAATAACCCATTTGGGATGTACCTCAGACAACACATCCAACACCTAGAAGGTCCACGAATGTACCTTGCCAAGAGGATTACTGGCCTCAAACATATGTCGTATGCAGCCAGACTGAATAAACTCTTACTTTACTCAGTGGCATCTCGTTTACTCAGAGATGATCTCTGCTGGCCAACAAAGCCATGTCGAACTCAAGCTTAATGGATATGCTCCACCTATGAGAATCCATGCCACAGTGAGCCACATGCTGTAGTGAGCTTAACCTTGCCACAGCAATAACTGGAAGATGCTGGAGGGATAGATTCCTGTCACAGAAACTCCCCATACTTTGGAACAACATCCCTAATGGCATTATACAGTGCCCCTCACTAACAATCGAGAAACCTTGAAGAGTGGATGGGGAACCCCAGGGATCCCGCCATTGACTGTGCTCCATAAAGGGACAGTTAATGAATCAACAGGGTGGCAAAAGCTGACACATTTTGGCTATGCTTATGAATGCCCTCAGACAGTTAACCAAGTACCTACCTATGAACCTATGAACCTATATATATACAGTATCAGCACAAGCTGATAGCTTAATTTACTGTTCAGGTGTTGGCTTACCTTGTGCCAATAGCAGTTGTGCATGCAATAGTTGAGGGCTGCCTATGTTGGATGCACACAGTAGACTGCCTATACATGACAATTTACAGGTAGTCTTGTGTGTGTGCCATCTATTTTTACTGTGTGTGCAGGTGTAGAAAGATGTCAGTCCCTAGGTGCCAACACTGTCAGTGTGTGTGCTATACATTCCTTCCTTGCCAAGGCATGGGCATACTGGGCATGCCTTCATCTGACTACTGGGGCTGGCTGAGGGTGTTCATGGTCTGAGGACCTCTGTGCCTGTGGGGCCCTTGGCAATGGTGGTGGGCTGTGAGGGCCTTCACCATTCTGTCCCTGCTGCAGCTGTTTCCGCAGGATCATATTGTGCAGGATAGCACATACTATGAAGATGTGGGCACACATGCCTGGAGAGTACTGCAAAGCTCCAGCAGATATGTCCAAGCAATGGAACTGTGATTTAAGCATCCCAAACACATGCTCCATGATGATTCTGGTTTGTGCATGTGCATCATTATGGCATTCCTGCATGGGTGTGTGTGCATTTCTGATGGGAGTCATCAAACATGGTTCCAGTGCATAGCCAGCATCCCCTACCAGGTGGCCATATGGAATGTCCCCCTGGAAAATACCTGATACAGCTGTGAGGCATGTCAGATGTGGGAGTCATGATAGCTTCCAGGGCTACCAGCACACACATCCATGATAATGCCCTGGGCATTGCACATGACCTGGCAGTTGATGGAGGGGTATCCCTTGTGGTTTATGTAGTGCCTACCCTGCTCACCAGGTGGTGACTTGATGTGTATGTGCATGCAGTCTATTGCAACCAGTACCTCCCGGTATTCTGCCACACGGTGGAAGAAATGCATATTGCTGGCCAACTCCTCCTGTGTTTGTGGGAAGTATATGTGTTCATTGGAATGTGGTAATATGGCATCCAGGAACTGGTGAAGTTCCCTGGATGCTGATTCCTGTGAGATCCCTATGATATCCCCAGTTGGCCTTTGAAAGGTACCTGTAGCTAGTATTTTCAGGCTTACACATACCTTCATATTCACTGGGATGGGTTCCCCTCTGTTTGTTCTGGCTCTGAGGTGTGTCCGGCACAGCTCCACAAGTTGCTGTAGGGTGTCCCTGTCCACCCTGTAATGCTCTACTATCTCCAGATCATGTAGCCCCTGGTAGGTTATCCTGGGTATGAACAATCTTCTCCTCCTCTGGTGCCTGAGGCAGTTGTGTGCATCATCCTCCACACCACCTTCAGTCTCCAACATATGCTGGTGGATCAAGGCTATGGCAACCCCTACCATGTACATACTAAAAGTTCCCCATCTGTATACACCAATGGTGCAGAGTGTACGGGAATACACAAGTGTGTGTCAGGTGCTTTCACACTTTATACTATTTTGCTATGTATGCTGCTGATGTCATTGGGTGTGTAAGAGCGATTCCAGCTGCAGGGTATCTTAATTATGGGTTTTACAGTAAGTACTGCAAGTGTGGGGCCTTTAGTGTGGAGTTATGCTTGCCTGCCTTGATTAATCTTTTGCCCATTAATTCACTTTTAAACCTGGATCTCCTCCCATTATCAGGCATGCATCCACCTGCCATCTTTCTAGTTTTGTACTTTCCCTACCCAGTCCTGTGTTGCAAAACATGTCTTGTGGCTGAAATACTGCAAATCCGCTTTGTTCTGCTGTGACACTTTACTGTTTTCTTTGCGGTACAGCCCCTCCCCTTTCCTGTTATGCAGGTAGCTGCTTACAGCCTTGTTGGCTGTTGTCAATGGCCCACTGTAGGTTCCTAGGTGTTAATTAGTTATTTGTACTCCAATTTCCCTGCTGCAGCATTTCTTTATTTCTTTCCTATATCCTTCCTGTTTCAGCTCTGGTGCGTGCCGCACAAACCCGTTTACCAGGTTTTAGCACGTTTTCATCTCCATTCCCATGCATACTCGTTTACCTTGTATACTCTCAGCTAAGCAAAGCAGTTTGACACACTCCTATCCTGCAGCTTTGCTAAGCTACAGGCAAACCGGATTAGCAATCCAATATGCTTACAGCAAAAGTGACACACCCCTCTCTTGATGTGATTTTCATCTCAAGGGCACACCTCGGTGTTATAATGCTATGCTGTGAGGTGCATCCTTACACCAGCGGGGAATCTGTGATTTACTATTACTCCTCTTATTTGCATGGCATTGCATACTAATTCCTAGCTACCATGCATAACACTGTCACAGCCCCTTAACAACCCTTGCACCATGGTGTGGTGTAGCATGTCTGCCATTCACTATTATGGGGAAATCATGTTATGTGTTACATTGCAGTTTTATTCTATATTTTTCTATTTTCCTTGCAATCCCATTCGCACACCACTGCCCTATGCTTCCACTTCATGATAGTGCGAATATAAATATTAAATGTTAATTTTATATTTTGTACATGTTTTTTTTTTTTTTTTTTTTTTATGGCAATGGCTATATATTTAGCAATTGGCATATATTAGCAATATAATACATGTGTTTGGTCGGCTGTCATGGCCCCGATTTTATGTTTGTAAAAATGTAAATCATTTTTTACGGTTTACATTTCTGCATGCTTACACTACGCCTGCACCACTTCCTGGATATTCCTGGATCACTAAATACCTTCCTTTGCATGCTGCACTGCTGCAACTGGGGTAATTAGCATACAGGGTCCGGGAGCTGTGCGGACTTAGCGTACACAGGTAGTGCACATGGAAACAGGTTGTACCTGGATCTCTCGCTGGCCATATTTGGTGTTGGAATGCCAACGCTACACCTGCACTTGGCGCAAGCTTCATGAATCCCGGGAATAGTGACTATATACATAGAATTATGTACAGTCAACATAAAACTTTCCAATAGTCATCAAATATTATTAGTAGGGTGGGTTAGAAGAAAGCTTATTGAATGAGTGGAAAAGATGAATGAGCTATCCAGGGGAGTGAGTTTTAAGAGCAGAGCCAGGAATTTGTAAGGTATGTTTTTAGGAGTTTTTTAAATCATACTATTGAAGTATTAGCTACTAGTGAGTTAGGTAGGGTATTCCAAGTACATTTTTGCCTGTAAACCATCCGTTGTTAGAAACATTCAATAGATTATGTGAGAACAAGTTGCAAGACAGTATTAATAGTAATGGCAGAGTTTTTAATAATTTTACCAGTGCACATGACATGAATGTAAATAGGGATGTAGAAAAGAGCAGGTTTACAGGTAGAAGGAGCAAGTATGATGATAAAAACAAAGGGTTTAACAATTTAAACAAAGTGGAAAGAGACGCCTTGAGGAGATTCAGGATAATGATTCAATAACAATCAAGCCAGCAGACAAAGGTTGTCTAATAGTTGGAATGGACAGTGCTTTTTATTCCCAATTAATGAGAGAGATGTTGGGTGATGAAAATATTTATAAGAAGATAGAATATAGTGAGATACAAAGTATGTTGAGAAAAATTTATGATATTTTGTATGATTGTTTGATGGGAAGGGACATTGGCTTAGATTTGTTCAATTATTTTTTGTGGACAACCCTACCATACCAGTGATACAGGGTCTGCCCAAGATCCACAAGGATCCCCTAAATCCACCTTTTAGACCCATAGTCTCTGGGCGGAACTGGTGCATGGAAACACTATCCATCTATTTGGAGAAGAAATTGAGGCCCATACTAGATAACACATGTTATGTGTTAAGGGACTCTAAGCAGTTTTTAGAAGCCCTTTATGAGTTTACAGCTGCCAGACAAATACATGATAGCTCATATTGGCTAGTGACACTATATGTAAAGTCACTATTTACAGCAATACCCAATAATGAGGGCCTAGAGATGCTGAGAAGATACCTAAACAGACACAGTGGATGTACACATATATCCACAAAGTTAACTTGTCTGTTCATGGAGTTAGTCCTTGAAAATATTGCATTCCTTTTTGAATGAGACATCTATTTACAGAAAGACAGTGTTGCAATGGGGAAGAAGTTGAGGGAGTTCAAGCCACTTGAGCTGCTTGAGTGAAAAACAGCGATGCAACTTGTAAGAGGCGTTAGTGGCAAATTTAGAGATTTTATTATAAGAGGCTTTGAGTTTGGCAAGGTCGGTATTGTGGAGGTTGGTTAATATTGGGGAGGTGTGTGCCAACTGTGCCCTGGCCCAGAAATCAAGAATCCTTAATCCTCACCATAAACACAAAGGATGTCACCTCCTAGAAGAGGAAAGGATAACTAATACACACAGTAAAGTACAATTTCCCTTAAGTGCACACAGAGATCACAGTCAGTTTGGGGCTGGTTCTTCCCTTGCTCTCTAGGTCCCAAATAAGACTCCCCACTGACACAGCTATAAGGTCCAGATTTCAGCCTAGCTGGCAAGCTAACCTCCAGTATCCTCTCTGTCTTACCAGTGCTTCGTGTCCCTGCCCAGGTAGCTGACACACACCCACACTTTGAGATAAGTATTTATACAACTTCACAAACACTCCATGGAAAGGTTGACACAGATTCTCTAGCTGTGCCCCTTTACCCAGACTATACGGTAGTAATTACTGCCACCACCAGCTAATATAATTATCAGCTATCCAAAGGGCCTTGAAAGGTTGTCCAATTATTATTATTATGCAATATTATTATCCAATTGGTAATGTGACTATTCAGTCTAAGGCTTATTTGAGTGGCCTATTACAGTAACCTCTATAAATATGCAATGTACTCTGGAACCTACTTCTCTACACAAACCAGCCACAGGTAACGGTTTTAAAATATTTAATAATAAATAATTAAAACACAAGACAATGCTGCTACACCACAGAGATATCTAGGAGTTCAGAGATCACACAGAAACTTAAAATAATACAGTAGGACAGGTCTGGTGTCAAAGAAAAACTCAATCTACCTTTCCAATCTTTAGCTATTCTTAAGAGAAAACACAGTGCTATAATCTTACAGATATATAGAGCATAAGCAGTGCTAGGTTGATGGTCCAAGACAAATGATTTCAGTCTCTCACTGAACAATAGTTTTTAAAACACTAACAAACAGCTCTGCTAAGGACCTCCCAAATTACATCATTTTCATACTTAGGTTTTCCCAGTATTCAAATGACATCATTTTGACACTTAGTCTGGAGTTCCCAGGCAAACAAACTGCATTATTTAGCAAGCTAACACCTGCTGAGGAAACTACAACAGTAAAAGACATTTCACTTGTATACTCTAACAATTATTCCTTAAGTTAAGACAATAGAAAGAATGTGTTCAGCCAGATGCTTCGGCACCATTTTTTAGATAATTGTAACTTTAAAGGACATTTGAAATGCTTGGCTTGATTTTCCTTACAGAAGATGGCAATGCTGCAACAATCTTGAAGTTCACATTTTACAGTGTTTTCTTTCATTTAAAAACACAAGCCTGTATTTTACATTTATTTATACAAATGATAGAATTTATGTATCAAATTCTATTTGACTAGGCTGGCAGCCTTTCCCCAATCTTCACATCTCTTCCCCCTGGAGAACTCAAGCTAGTTTTTCAAGTGACCCTTGAGAAACGCCGCTTGAGAGGTTTAGGTCTATCTGAGTATACCTCACCCCATTCCCTGTCTTGAGAGCCAATCTGCATTGACATTGCTACTCCCACTGCAGTGCTGCACTGACATATATGCTTGCAACACCAGGCTCCATCTTAGCAATTTGACATTTTGCTGACTGGCTCTGTTTAACTATATTAGAGGGTTGTGATCTGTCATTACACTGAATTTTCTTCCATACAGATAAGGTTGAAGTTTCTGCAATGCCCATACTATAGCTAGACATTCCTTTTCTACAGGTGCATAGCATTCCTCCCTGGGTTGGAGCCTATGACTGAGATAAACCACTGGGTGCTCTTCTCCCTCTGAAGAAATCTGGCTAAGTACAGCCCCACCCCATGGCTCGAAGCATCCACTTGCACAACAAATTATTTTTCTGTAATCTGGACTGGCTAACACAGTGGGTCCTCCCAAAGCTTCTTTAAGCTTCTGAAATGCCTGCTCACATGCTGGGGTCCACATTACCTTATCTGATCTGTTCTTCCTTGTCAGGTCTGTGAGGGGAGCAGCTATGGTACTATAACTAGGGATAAACGTTCTGTAGTACCCTGTTGTCCCTAAGAATGCCCTCACCTGCTTTTTGGTAAAAGGTGCAGGCCATGCCTAAATACCTTCCACTTTGGCAGGTTCTGGCCTTATCTTACCACTCCCCACTCTATGTCCTATGTAAAAGACATCTGCCATACCCACATGAAATTTGCTTGGCTTAATGGTAAACCCTGCCCTCTGTAGTCTGCCCAGCACCTCTCTGACATGCTGAAGGTGCTCTGGCCAGGAATGGCTGTAGATGGCAACATCATCGAGGTAAGCAAGGGCAAACCCTCCTGCTCCTGCTAAGATATTATCCACCAGCCTCTGGAAATTCGCTGCAGCATTCTTCATCCCAAATGGCATTTTTGTGAACTCATACAAGCCAAAAAGAGTCACAAAGGCTGACTTTTCTCTAGCACTAAGAGTCAAGGGCACCTGCCAGTAACCCTTGCTAAGATCAGTGGTTGTAAGATACTTAGCCCTACCCAGCTGCTCTAGGGCCTCATCTGTTCTAGGCATGGGGTAGGCATCTGACTCTGTGTAACTATTTAATTTCCTGCAATCCACACAAAACCTAGTGCTGCAATCCTTCTTTGGCACCAACACCACTGGTGAGGCCCAGGGACTGTTGGACTCTTGAATCACCCCTAGTTCTGACATCTCCTGTACCTCCTCCCTCAGAGTCTGTTTGACTCTCTCAGGCACCCTGTACGGGGTCTGCCTAATAGGTCTTTGGGGTCTTGAATCCACCTGGTGCTGCACCAGGTGGGAACACGTCCCAAATTCCTGCAACACTTCTTGAATTTCTCAAATCTGGGTAGGAGATAGCTGCTGGGATATTGCTACCCTTTCCATCGAGGTGTCAGCCCGAGCCTCAATGTGGAGATCAGTCCCCAGATCTCCCTCAGACTCCTCCTGCAATCCACTGCAAATGCTCAGCACAAGGGCCTCCTTATCATGGTAAGGTTTCATCATGTTAACATGATGCAATTTGTGTCCCTGCCGTCAGCCTAGCACTTCCACCATGTAGTTAACATTATTTACCTTTCTTACCACCTTGTAGGGTCACTCCCAAGCTGCTTTCAGCTTGTTGCATCTGACAGGAATGAGAACCATTACCTGCTGCCCCACAGCATATTCTCTAGCTGAAGAATTCCTGTCATACCACACCTTTTTCTGTTGTTGGGATTCTGTCAGGTTCTTCTGGGCCAAGCACATGAGTTTGCTGAGCCTTGTCGCCTTGTCCTGAGGATTAGGACGTATGCCACAACAGACTCCTTGCAAGACTCACACTCACCTTCCCACTCATCTCAAATTAAATCTATCACCCTATGCCCATACAGCAACTCAAAGGGTGAAAAAGCTGTGGATTCCTGGGGAACCTCTCTGTAAGCAAACAACAGATGGGGCAAATATTTTCCCAATCCCTCTTAAAATGATCTGCAAATGCCCATAGCATGGACTCGATTGTAGAGTTTAACCTCTCAACAAAACCATTAGTCTGGGGATGGCAGGGGGTGGTCTTCATCTGCTTCATCCCACAGGACTTCCACAGACAAGCCAGCAGGTCTGATATGAAATTGGCACCTCGGTCAGTCAGTATTTCTTTTGGGAAACCTACCCTGCTGAAAATCTCTAATAAAGCATTTGCCACCTTCTCTGTCTCAATGGAGGACAAAGCCACTGCCACAGAGTATTGTGTAGCATAATCCACTACCACTAGGATATACTTTTTCCCTGTGGAACTTACGGTACTCAGAGGACCCACAATATCCATAGCTACCCTCTAAAATACCTCCTCAATCATGGGCAAAGGCATCAAAGGAGCTTTCACCTTGTCTCCTGCCTTGCCTACCCTTTGACACTGCTTACAGGTCCTGCATTACCCTGTTACATCTCTGGAAATTCCAGGCCAATAGAAGTTTTGCATAATATGCCTCTTTGTATGTTTTTATGCCCATATGACCTGCAAAGGGAATATCAGGGGCTATGGCTAGAAGTGCCAGATGGTAAGCTCTAGGCACTACACCTTCTAGCCCTCCCTCAGGGATCCACTCTCTGTATAGTAACTCTTTGTCCCAGTATACAGATTCCCCCTTCCCTTGAGAATCAGGTGCCTCTCTAGCTACCTGCCTCAGGCCTTTCAATGTAGGGTCTGAGAGCTGAGCCTGTCTCAACTCCCTCCTTGTAATCCTTCCCAGCTCCCCTTCCACAGGATGTCTGGCATCCTGTGACAGTGGTGCCTCACTGTCAGTCTGTGTTCTACTACTCACCTCTACCTTTGCAGTTACCCTGTCCAAGGGAACATCAGTAGCCACAAGCAGCTGTGGCTCACATTCAGTCTCACTGCTACAGCGTAGCTCCCTCCATGAAGTAACCACCTCAGCAGTCCTGGCTGCACATATGCAGTCTGTCTGGGTCTCCCCCAGGCTACCAGACCCACATGCTTGTCTCCTTGCCTCACTGCGTATAACTGCATAAGTACATGTGATTGCCTTATCCAAATCCTTCCCTCTCAGGGCATCTGCAGGATGGTAGTTCCATAACCTGGTTGTCTCAAGACAACCAACTATTGGCATTCTGTCTTTCCCAATTACTGGCTCCCTCTCCTTTGGTTCCCCACCTTGCCTCCATGAAGATCTGTATGCCACATGGCCCCACTGGTTGCATTCAAAACATTTTACACTAGGTCCTGGATGTGTCCCTGGACTAGTGGCTTCCTCTGCTACTGGCGGATTCTATTGGGGCAGTCTGTGCTGCCCACCATGGGTTCCTTTAGACCCAAGAGCAGTACTGGGGGTCCCCTTCCTGTGCAGGGCTGCCCTGCTAGCTAGGTATAGGTCTCCCTCCTTCTCCAACTCATCTGAAGTAGCACATTGTCTATCAGCTAACCAGATCTTCATGTCCTCAGGCAAAGTGCTAAGGGCTTGTTCCCTCACCAAAAGGTCTGCCAGCCCTTCAAAAGTGGTGACCTGACATCCAATCACACAGCTATGAAAATAAATGCTCAGTTCAACAACATATTCACATGCATTTTCATCTGCCTTGCGTCTATGCTCACGGAACTTTTTCCTATACATTTCAGGTGTTAGCTTAAAACATTGTAACAAACATTTCTCTACAGCAGTGTAATCAAAACAGACAGAGTCAGGCATTTGTAATATACAAGTTAGAGCTTTCCCATGGAGCAAGGGGGACAGGAACCGTACCCAGAGCCTTTGGTCAACACTATACTTTTTGCATACCCTTTCAAACATGTGAATGAAACTATCAAAATTATCCCCCTCTTTAAATTGCAGAAGAAATTTACTGGCCTGTTATGCTTCTGGGGTCCAGTTACTCCCTTTCTCATTACCTCCATGACTCTGGTGAAGAGTCAGCATTTCCCTCTCATGCTTCCTCTGATGCTCCATTTCTTCAGCTTCTATATCCAAATGCCTGGCCTGCAACTCAAGTCTCTTTAGCTCCAGCTGGATTTTTAAGTCCACTGCAGAAAGGTTGAGCTGTCTATTCTCAGAGGATAGTGTATCTCCACTGCCAGTCTGATTGTCCTCCTGGATGCTGTTTATTGATGCAGATGTAACCAAGGCTGCAATCAGGTCTGCCTTAGTCAGGTTTACATGCACCAGTCCCCTAGCCTGGCACATCTCCACCACCTGGCTCCTTGTCAGCTTTCCATATTCCTGTGTTGACATGCTGCCTGCTCACCCTGACTAACTAAGCTAACAAAATAAATAAAACAATTGTGATCTGAACTCTGAGTATACACTGCGTGGCTCATTAAGAGTACGAAACACTTTCAGAGATCACTGTACATAAGCTATAGGATTCACTCTACCCACAGCACTGCCAAACAGATATGTGAGGATATCTTATCCCAACCACTGCCAAACACTTGTGAGGATATCTTATCCTAACCAATTCTGATGAACGTGCCCTGGCCCAGCAATCAAGGAGCCTCAATCCTCACCACTAACACCAGAGAGGTTGTCTCCTAGAAGAAGAAAGGATAACTAATGCACACAGTAAAGTACAATTTCCCTTAAGTGCGCACAGAGATCACAGTCAGTCTGGGGCTGGTTCCTCCCTTGCTCTCCAGGTCCCCAATAAAACTCCTCACTGGCACAGCTATAGGGTCAAGATCTCAGCCTAGCTGGCAAACTAATCTCCAGTACCCTCTCAGTCTAACCAGTGCTTCATGTCCCTGTCCAGGTAACTGACACACACCTACACTTTGAGATAAGAATTTATGCAACTTCACAGACACTCCTGGGAAAGGATGACACACATTCTCTAGCTGTGCCTTTTTACCCAGACTATATGGTTGTAATTCCTGCCACCACCAGCTAATAGAATTATCAGCTACCCAAAGGCCCTTGAAAGGGTGTTCAATTATTACTGTGCAATATTATTATCCAATTGGTAATGTGACTATTCAGTCTAAGGCTTTTTAGAGTGGCCTATTACAGTAACCTCTATAAATATAAATTTCTCTACACAAACCAGCCACAGGTAAAGGTTTTAAAATATTTAATAATAAATAATTACAACACAAGACAATACTACTACACCACATAGATATCTATGAGTTCAGAGATCACACAGAAACTTAAAATAATACAGTAGGACAGGTCTGATGTCAAAGAAAAACACTAAATCTAACTTTTTAATTTTTACCTATTCTTAAGAGAAAACATAGTG
This sequence comes from Protopterus annectens, assembly GCF_019279795.1. Lineage (NCBI taxonomy): Eukaryota > Metazoa > Chordata > Ceratodontiformes > Protopteridae > Protopterus > Protopterus annectens. Next base: position 529,170,468 of record NC_056739.1, on the reverse strand, counting down.
CTATAATCTTACTTACAGACATGTAGAGTGTAAGCAGTGCTAGGCTGATGGTCCAAGACAAATGCTTTCAGTCTCTCACTGAACAATAGTTTTTAAAAAACTAACAAACAGCTCTGCTAAAGCCCTCCCAAATTACATCATTTTGACACTTAGGTTTTCCCAGTATTCACATTACATCATTTTGACACTAAGACTGGAGTTCCAAGGCAAATAAACTGCAATATTTAGCAGACTAAGACCTGCTCAGGAAACTACAACAATAAAAGACATTTCACATGTATACTCTTAACAATTATTCCTTAAGTTAAGACAATAGAAAGAATGTGTTCAGCCAAATGCTTAGACACCATTTTTTAGATAATTGTAACTTCAAAGAACATTTGAAATGCTTGACTTGATTTTCCTTACGGCAAATGGCAATGTTGCAACAATCTTGATGTTCACATTTTACAGTGTTTTCTTTCATTTAAAAACACAAGCCTGTATTTTACATTTATTTATACAAATTATTGAATTATGTATCAAATTCTATTTGACTAGGCTGGCAGCCTTCACCCATCTTTCCCCAGTTTTCACAAGGTGTATAAGAGCATTGACAAGAGGTGTGTTCTTGCAACAGTGACTTTTGTACTGTTTGCTAAAAATTTGCTTTGTCTATATAGGAGGCCAACTTTCTTGTGGACTTTTTTGATGGTTTGGGATATATGGAGATCAAATTTCAGGTTATTGTCAATTACAACACCTAGCAATTTGGTTTGGGATGTTGGAGTGATTATTGTTTTATTTTTGGAAAAGATGTGGAAAGTTAGAGATGATGAGGTATTCCTAGTTGGGCAGTAGAGAAGAAATGTTGTTTTATTGGGATTTAGAATGAGTTAGGAGTTGATCAACCAAGTTTCAACAGATAAGAAGGAATCTTGGTTGATGGTATGAATGTCTTTGAGGGAATAGGCTGAGCAGATCAGAGTAGAGTCATCAGCGTAATGAATCACTGAGTCATGGAGTGAAGCAGAATTAAGTTATTGGTGAAAAGAGAGAGAGAATAGAAGGGGTCCAAGGATGGAGCATTGTGGGACCCCTAAGGTGACTGGGAGAATGGGTGAAAGGGATTGTTGGCAATGGACAGCCTGTTGATGCCCTACTAGGTAGCTATAGAACCAAGTAATAGCAGGGTTGCTGAGGTTAAGGGTGGAGAGAACATTGATGATTTGCTTTGTTTGACCATGTCCATGCCTTGGACAGGTCCAGGAATATGGCTGATACAAATTGGCCATTATTTCTGTGCTAGATAACTTTGTTTGTAAAGGACATTAGGGCTGTGGCAGTACTGTAAGAGGGACAAAAAACACATTGGGCATGAGACAGGAGATTATGTGTAAGGAGGTAGTCAATAATTTGGATATGAATGACCCTTTCAAGGATTTTGAATAGGGTGGAAAGAATTGCAATAGGGCAATAGTTAGTTCAACAGACCTACCTCCTTTATGTAATGGTAGAATGTAAGATTTTCCATATAGCAGGGACATGTGCTTCTGTTATTGATCTTTTTAGGTCTATGGCTACTGGATATGTCATAGCTTCTGCTGAAATTTGCAGGTATTTAGCAGGGAGATTATCAGAAGCTAAGGTAGTTGGTTTAATTTTTTTAGTAATTTTTTGATTGTATAGGTGGAGACTGGGTTTATTGTAAACTGGTTGGGGCTATTATGTAGATGTGTACTATTATGGTTTGAAATAGGAGGGGATAGGGTTAGAGTTAGTTTGGGTATTTGCAAGAGCTTGAATGAAGTCTGTTGAGTAGTTATTGAGCTGAGTTGCTAAGTTTTCAGAATTGTGAGATGTTTTTGGAGTGGGAGTAGTTGTTTTAACTGGATGCAATATATTGCTAACTGCAGCCCAGAACTTTTGTGGATAATTTTGATGTTTAGTCTGCATATTGTGGTAGTAGTTGCATTTGTTTAATTTTACTAGTTTTTTTTTTTTTTTTTGCTTTGTTTCGAAGTTTAAGAAAAGTTTGGTAGTGTTGTATTTGTTTTTATGGAACTGTACCCAGGCCTTATCTCTGGCTTTGAGTAGGGATCTGGATTATTTGGTTATCCAGGGTGCATAACTGGATTTCAATCTAATGATTCTAAGTGGTGCATGGTAGTTCAGTATCTCTAGGAAGGTGGAGTAGAAGGAGAATGTGGCCTCATCCACAGGCAGGTGTTTGCAATATCCCCAGTGACAGCTTTTTAGAGCAGAGATAAATCTATTTGGATCCATGTTTTTTTTTTTTTTTTGTTTCTAATTAGACGGAAGGAGGTTTGATAGGTTTGATGAGTGCTTTTCCTTGGGAGAAAGGTTGGGTTGTGGTTGTTCAGGCTGTCAAGGAGACAGCCTGAGTAGGATGACAAGTAAGGATTATTAAGTAAAATCCAATCAAGTATGGATTGACACTTGGAGGTTTTATCAGTCCTAATATGAGATGTGATGAGTTGGGTGAAGGTGTAAAGGTTAGTATGGGATGTAGGATTTGGAGAGGAAAAAATGAGCCAATCAATATTAAAGTCACCGATCAAGATAGTTTCTTGTGGGAGAGACATGGAAGTCCTTTAAAGTAAGTTTTCAAGTGTAGCAGTATTGTTGCCTGGTGGGATGTATCCACCTATGATAATGAGGTGTCTGTTGGGGTTAATAGTTAATTTAGCAAAAATTAATTCAGTATTTTAAAAGTCAGGATTGGTGAGGTCAAAGGAGTTCAAGTGTAAGGTGGTCTTTGTACAAGATTGATACTCCCCTCCTTTTGTTTAGTCTGACTTTGCGTAGAATACTATAACTTGGGACAGTGACTTCATTACTGTTGATACATGGTTTTAGCCATATCTTTGTCAATGTTACAATATCAGGGAAATAGTGTGACAGTAGAGCATGTAGGTTGTGAATTTTGTTACCAATGCTTCTTACATTCATGTTAAGGAGAAGAAGAGAAGATTTGTCTCATTGGTGGATTATAGGAAGGTTTACTAGAGATGAGCTGGGCATTGAACTATATGTGGGAGTGGGACCAGGATTGGGGTGAATGTCTCCTGAGAGGCTTAACTGTTTAAATATGTAAAGGAGTTTAGAGAGCTTATATTGAAATTTAGTGTATCTATAGTAGACAGGAGGTACAGCTAGGTGAAGAAGAAATTTGATTTTGTGATAGTCTGTGCTGTGATGTAGAAAAGTGTTGGGGTAATAGAATACTGATGATAATTGCATGGTTTGTAACATGAGGAGGTATGCCAGGGAGATGTAGTAGTGAAATGTAGTGTAGACTCATATGAGGAGAGGGTATATAAGAGAAGTAGTAGTGAGCTGGCAGAGATAAGGAGCAGAGTTATACTTAAGGTGTCAAGTTGAGGTGGGTCACTTTTGTGAGTTTGTGAGTAGTTGAAGGATATAAGAAGTGAGAAGTATGTGACTTGTTGCGGTAATGTAAAGAGTATGGGAGTGTCTGTATTTGGGTTTGATAATGGAGGGTGTGGTGTAATAGGATGGGTTGAGGATTGGGAAGGTGTGGATGTGTTTAAGTATAAAAACAGGGATTGTAGGGGTAGGCAGAAATTGGTGGTAGGGTAGGGGACCAGAGTGAGCCAGAGCCTAGTGAGGGTGAATGAAGCAGGCAGAAACCATGAGACAGACCGGGCTAAAGAAAAACTATCAGCTGGATATCAAACAGGTGAGTGTTTAGTACTAGCAAGCCTGTCTGTTACTGTCCTTAGCATGAAGCAGCTTGTTTCAAGACTGCATAAGACATTAATTCAAAAACAGTTAAAAATGTGTAAGAAAATATAGAAGTATGCTTACTATGAAAAGTTTTGGGGGTAGAAAATCATGGAATCTAGCATCTGACAAGTGTGCACACCACAAGAAGTAAGTTTGGTGATTTAGAGAATTAGAGCTAGGTACTTAGTAAAACATACACTGCAGATGGCTTAATCTTTGTTGAAGAAAACACTCAGGTGCTGCTATGATGGTGTTATGGTAGTGAGTGTAATTCTGGTTTGCAGTTGACCCTGAGGTGATACGCATGGCTCACAGTGAAGGGAATGCCAACAGACCATATTGGATGAATGCTACATTGGAAAACTGGTGTATGGACAGAATAACTCTTTCTGCTAGTTTTTTTTAGTGGCTGCTGCCACTAACATAGCATCTAGTGGGACTCCTTTGCTCCAGTGAGGTCTATCCTTGGGAGGAGAAAGAATTTGTCAGATCATTTTGGAATGGGTTTGATGGTGTCTGGCAACTTCTATGTCCGGTGGGAAACTAAATCAATGAGTTCATCCACTGGTGGGTAATCCCAGATGTAGATGGGCCAGAATAAAAAGCTTCTAAAAATACCAATTCCTCTGGAGAAGGATTTTTGGAAGACCAACCACCTTTCTGTCTGAGGATCTCTAATATGTCTCCAAAGGAGATATCATGTGGTGGTGATCTGGGGGACTCTTCTCCTTCACCAAAATTGGTATCCTCAGTGAGAGAATCCAGTGGGGAATCTATGTGTTTTCTCTTGCATGTTTTCTTCCAATGGATCTCCTCTGGGGGATGTTCAGGGGAGGTATCTGAAGAGAGGGGGGAGTTCCTCTACAGAAACTACTTGGAAGCTAGCTGGAACTGGCTGTTCCTGTAGAATAAGCCTGATCAACTCAGAGCTCAGAACTGAAGAGGAAATAGGGATTGGATCTGAGGGATGAGAAACTGGTTCTCTAGAAAGAAAAAAAACCCTTTCCATGACCTCAATGGCAGACAGGCCCAGAGATGATGTGGCCAACTGCACTGGAGCTGAGATTTCCAGTGCAGGTAGATCACACCTTCTACTGGATCTGTGCCTTGAGGATAGAATCAGACCTGAACTGTCGAGCAGTGAGGCTATGAGGGTAGGATCAGATCTGGTAATATCAGGATAGATTCTGGTCCCTTGGATCCAACAATGACACTTCTGCTCCAGGACCCATTCCAATCCGAAGGCATAGGAGTGGAACTAGTCAGGGATGCTGTCAGAGTCGAACAAGAAATTTTCTTTGGCTCTGACTCTGGACCACTCAGGGCTGCTGGATCCTGGGTTCCAAAACTGTGGGATGGATTGTTAAAAGAGACAGCATCATATGAAAACTGGATGGAAGACTCATGGATCCAATTGATGATGGAGCAGGTATGATTCCCATCTGGATCTGACCTCTGAGAAACTTTCACATCATCCTATCCACATCTGCATCTGGTAAACTTCTGGAGGACCTGGAGGATGTGGTAGTCTGTGGCCTGGAATGTTTCTTAGAAGTCTGCAATGGAGGAATGTGCGGAGTAGGAGAAATCAGATGCAGTATGAACTTTGGTGAGCAAACTCTTTGTGAGGTGCCAGGTTTTAGATCTGAAAGTCTGAGATCCAAGGTAGGAGTCATAGGCCCTTTGGATCTGAAGATTGAGGCTTTGGATCCAAGGACATCAGATCTGAGGATCTTTGAAGTTTTGTCAGTGGTTCTGATGAAGTCCTAGGGGACTTTAGCAGGGAGTGTTTTCTGTGGTCTGATGGAGCAGATTTGTAGATTTATCAGGAGTTTGAACCCCAGAAAAAGATTTTGCAGGAAGGAGACCATTTAAGAATAGCTTGCTGCTTCGAGCAGCCAAAGCCCTTGGAATAAAGACAGCACAAATGCTGCAGTTGGTTTCCAAATGAGTGTCTCTGAGACCCACTCTTTGTGGGAATCTATATTTGGAAGTTTATGCCCACAAGAAGTGCATTTTTTGAACCCTGTCGATTTGTCAGCCATGACAGTAGATAACATTGATAATGCCACAATAAAAAGCACTAGAACAGAAAATGCAGAAAACTTTTTTTACAGTCAGAAATGAAAGGAATAAGGATGGAAAGTATAATTATCAGCAATGGTAATCAAGAAAATACCCTGTGTAGGGTAAAGAAGAAATACAAACTATAGTATAAATAGAAATACTATGAAAGTAGTAAGGGAATCTAACACTATAGCCTACACAAAGAGGAAGGTTGAGAAAAAAGGTAAAAAGATAATTAGGTAAAAATACCAAAAGACTTAAGAAAACACTAGTTATTGCTCGAGAGAAGGACCCTGTTTCTGAGCACAATGGTGGCAAAAGAGATCTGAGGTATTGAGGATGGACAATGGCATTATGGGTAGAGGGAGGAGCTCAAACGTTGGATCCAAAGTCTAGAGTATACAGCCGAGCTGCATCTGAGGATCGGATGCAAACCTCATGTGTTAAAGAATGAAAAGGACAACATCAGAGCTTATGTTAGTGCCATGAGTATCTTAAACTGTGCATGGAAAGTGTCATTATTTTGTCTTTAATCATTTATTCTAATTTGTGACAACAGTAACTGATTAAAAAGTCATTCAATGTGCAGGTAAATCAGATTCATTGTAAGCTTTTGTTAGGTATCTAAAACAAAATTCTATCAAGTTTATAAATTATAAGCCACACTGCTCAATTAGTTGATAGATGGAATAGCTGTGGTTCTCATACCTATGAGTGTACTTCAAAGACCTGCTAAGGTATTTTCAAACCCCTTTTAATATTGCATTTGATATTTAATTTGCTGCAATTTTGTTTTTAACCCCAGATGCCTAGAAGTAGGAATATTTTCCAGTTTGATTGTGTATTGCATCTATATAACTGATTTTCCTGCTCTTTATGTAAATATTTATCCAATAAGTACCTTTTGGAAGAGAAAGAGTATAATTTTATCTCTAAGTATAATTTATATCACTTTATTGGTTTCGGCAAGACAGATAGCCAGAATGGAAATTACGGATAGAGACTTGACAGTGAAAATTGCAAAAAGTATGATTTCCCTAAGGTTAGTAAGTTTAAGGCATTTTTTTTCACCACAAATATCACAAAAGCTGAGTAGAAAAAGTATGGTGTAGATTCCATGGTTGTTGGAAAGAAAAAAATAAAGTTATATACTTACCATTACAACAGATCTGTGCTGTAATATTCCATCCATTCCTCTACATGTAGGTCTGATATCTGACATTGGACCCATCTTCAGCCACTTCAAAGCTTAGGATGTGGTTGTCAGGCTCCTCCTCCTTCCCATAGTTTCCTTGTATCACAGGAGCTACCTCAGATTGAGTTTGCCCCTTCAAAAACTACCTGGTCATGGTCTTATCCAATGGTGGAGATGGGGGGGGGGGATACAGTTGCTAAACTCCAAGATCCAAGGTAAAGTCAGTCATATCTGTTATAGGCATTATGTACTGAGGAGAAAATATCATCTGAATAAAAACAGTAAGATAGGACGAGGTGGAGGGAGGGTAGTAGAGGAATGGATGTAATACAACACAGTTCTATTGTTATGTTAAGCACATAACATTCGTGTCTAATGTTGTCTTTCCATCCATTTCTCTATGTATGGGGCAGAATACCTAGCAACTTGAATACTTGGGTGGTCTTAAGGAAGGGTATTCCTGAGTACAGCTGAGGCAAAAGAAGTCATAGTTCTAGACTGAATGTCCAATTTATAGAGAGAAATGAATGTGTGAACTTTTGACTAGGTAGCTACAGCACAAATGCCATCAATAGGGACAGTGGAGAAAAAAGGCTGTATATGAAGCCACTGAATTAGCCGAATGAACTTTGGGCTTTGAAGCCAAAGACAGAACTTTTTGCTGATATACAAAAGATATACATTGAGTCAACCATATAGACAAAGATGTCTTTGATACTACTTGTCCCAACGTAGCCTTTGTAAATGAAATGAACATTTGTTCAGACTGTTTATTAGAGATAGTTAGATACAAATACAAATGCAATCGACAATGAACATCCAGTAAGTGCAAGGTGTATTCACTTTTGGTGAAGAGATTTGGAAAGAATACTGGAAAAGTTATGCCTGTTTGATGGAGGATTCTGATGCCATCTTTGGTAGAAAGGATGGATTTTTCCTCAATAAATCTCTGACATTATGAAAAATCAATAAAAGCTTTTTGAAGAAAGGGCTTGCAAATTAAAAATTCTTCTTGCATAAATTATGGCCACCAAAAATAAAGTTTTCCATGCTAAGTACTTCAGGTCATCTCTAGCAACAGATTCTAAAGGCAGTCTTATCAAGGACTGTAAAACAACTGTAATATCTTATGGAGGAACTGGATCTCTGAGAGGAGGATGCAACAGGATGGTACCTCAAAGAAAGTCATTAAGTAACCTCAGAGAAATTACAGAGATGTGTCTTTTCCCTATGTAAAAAGCTGAGATTGCCACCAACTGCACTTTAAAAGTAGAGTAGCTTGCTCTCCCTTGAGAAGGATGAGTCAAAAAAATCCAAAATTGTGGAAAGAGAAGCTGAAATGTATTACAGTCTTTTTCTTGATGCCCAAATAGAAAACATTTTCCATTTGCTTTTGTAAATCTTCCTAGCAAAAGGCTTATGAGAGGAAGACAAAATGTGAACAACAGATGAGGAAAACCTGGACTGTCAAACCATCATTGGAATTGAAGAAAACATGCGGTCAGTTAGAGTGTCCATATGTATGGATGAGGCTCTCCAGATGTGTAAGATGGGAGAGAGCTGGGTCCAAGTGCATAGCCCAAGGTGGGTGAAATACATGAGGCCAGAGGAAGGGGACACCACACCTGTCAAAGCTAAAGAGGGCTATGAGGATGACAGAAACCTTCAGTTTCATAGATTTCTGAAGAAACTTTGGGGTTAGAGGAAAAGGGACAAAGGTGTAAAGAAGTCCCAGGTACCAAGAGTGCATCATAGCATTGCTGGGTGGCTCCCCCTCACAGGGGATCAGAAGAAAGAACTTGTAACATTTTGTGTTCATGGAGAGGAAAAGTGATAGCAACAAGAATGCCCCCAGTGGTTGAAAATTTGCTTTGCTGCAAAGGGATTGACCGATCAATCATAAGGTAGTAGAATGGATCTGCTCAACCTGTCCACTAGAATCTTGAATTTCTCCAGGATGTGCTTTGTTACAAAAAAAGTTGTGCAAAGATATCACCCACTGTCATATTCTCATGGCTTCTCAACACAAGGGATAAGATTTGGTTCCTCGCTGCTTATTTATATACCAAACAACATTCTTGTCTGTTTGAATAAAAATCACAACCGAGGGGACAGAATACTGAAATGCCTGCAATACTGGGAGGACTGCTGTCATCTTCAAGATATTGATGTGTAGGATAGCCTCTAGATGAGACCACTTTACCTGGGCTGTCCTTCCCAAGTAATGATCCCCACCCTAAAAGGGAAAAGTCTGTAATTATTATGGCCTGGGGAGCAGGAAGAATAAAGGGATGTCCCTCCTGGCATAGAGGGTTGGTCAACCATGAACAAATTTATTGTCTGCAAAGGTTTGTGAGAATAATCAGATGATTCATTGATTGATGCCTGATGGACCATTGTACCGAAAATGTCCAGTGAAAAACTCTCATGTAGAACCTGGCTAGTGGGATGAGAATGATGGCGGCAGCCATAGAATAAAGAAGGTAGAGAAATAGCTTTGCAGGGTTTTTTTCATGACAAAACATGTTGAGCTCGTGAGTGTAGAGATAGGATGCGTGACTGAAGAAGCTTCACAGTCAGTGCTGTTATGCCTAGATGAGTTCCAATAAATTCTAAAGACTGAGCTGTCTGAAAGTGAGATTTCTGAAGATCTGCTGTAATTCCAAGATCAATACACAGATAGAGTAAGGAATCCCTGGCCAGAAGAAGTAAATCCCTGGATGGAGTTGTTATGAGTCAGTTGTCCAAATAAGGAAACTCTTAGATTCCTAGCAGTTGTAGGTGAGCTGCTACTACTGCCATATAATTAGTGAACACCCAGAGTGCTTTAGTAAAACCAAAGGGCAGACCTCTGAAATGGTACTGACTGGTTCATAACCAGCCAGAACTTGGTTCAAACAAAGTATTTGATCAGTCAGCTTAGATCAAAATTGGTCTCAGGTCCCCACTTTTCTTTGGTACTAAAAAGAATCTTGAATAAGTTCTAAAACCTCTCTAGTCAGGTGGAACCTCTTGGATGACTCAGTTTTTTATAAGCTTCTCTATTTCCGAATCTACAAATGCTTTTTGCAAGGGTGGGACATTGTGAATTTTCTTTTGAAATGGGTGAGAAGAGTGGAATGGTATGAAGTAGTCTCTGGCAATTATTCTCTCTACCGACCTGCCTTGAGTGATGGACATCCAGGCAGTGGGGTACAGAGACACCACCCCATTTGCATCCAGACTAGGGCAACTGAACAACCTTCCAGATGCACTAAAAGGGTTTCTCTGAGAATGAACCTCTGAATCCCTGATTCTGAAGACCCATTCTGCCTCTCAGGTGAAGTCCATTCTAGGAGTTTTCCCCTTCTGCCATGGGGAGCTCTATCTCCAGCAGAGTCCAATGAAAACCCTTGAGGTTTTCTAAACCACATTCCCTTCCCCACCTTCTGCTTCTGGGTTGAAGTTCTGCTAGGGGGTTGAGAATATGATCCCTGTGGCAGACAAGATTTACCATCCTGTTCACTTCTGGAGATAGTTTCTTTGACTTTAGGTCCAAACAAAGTTGATCTGCCATAAGAGGCATTGGAGGACATCTTGAAGTGCTCATCAAAGTTGTAAAGTAACATCCAAGCATGCCTCCTGACGGAAATATTTATGTCAGGAACTCTAGATGCCTCCTCTGTGGCATTGGGTATGGGTTGCATAGACTCATTGGACAGAGATACAGGGGTATAGGGGTAGAGATACTGGGAATCAAGGATCTTCTTCTGATCCATAGATAAGGTTCCTGGAAGAAAAGGGTAGATTTCTTTTCCCACATCTCTTTGAAAACATGTAAAATGTATTGCATAATTAAGCACTCTCATTAAGAATGTAGACAAGGTGTATATATGCTACCCAAACCTGTCCAAGGATCGATATTTCCTATTCAGCAGATGGAAAGAGGAGTTCTCCTCCACAAGCTCTTTTTTGGTGGTTACTGCCACAACCAGGTACTTACTCCAATGTGAACAATCTTTAGGGATACAAAAATGTGTCTGGTTTCTTGGGAATAGGTTCAACTGCATCAGGTTTCTTCCATGCTTGAGATGAGATAAGATCTACCATCTCATCTGCAGATGGCACCAGCCAAGACATAAATGGGTCATAAAGAAAAGTCTTAAGGAAAATGAATTCCTCAAAAAAAGGTTTCTGGAAATACCAACCCCTTTCTTTCTAAGTAGCTCAGAATTCTCCAAATGAGATGTCATAAAGAGGGGAGCTGGGAAAACCTTCCCCTTCTTTGAAATCAGTATCAGTGGCTGGTCACTCTTCTGGGGAGTCTAAGTGCCTCCTGTTACACTTTTGTTTCCTGGGTGCCCCTTCTGCAAGTTGTTCAGGAGAAGACTTGGAAACATGTGCAATCTCACATGAGATAGTAGGCACAAGGCTCTCAGATACTTGCTGCCCCAACAGAACAAGATGGCCAGGATGTGGACCCTAGAGATCCTTTGTGGGAGGGTTGGATTCAACTGATATAGGGAGGCTCTATCCCTTGGTATGGGAAGCACTCTCACAAATGCCTTGAAAACTGAGCTTGCAATGGATCTGGGGAACTTCTTCTTTGGATCCAAATCCCTAGGGAGAGCTCAATCCTGGAAGCCAGATCAATCAGATCAAAAGAAGTCACCAGAGTGGAATTGTCAATGCCTGAAGCTCCTAGAGAAAGGAACAGGTCTGAAGAGCTTGAATCTGAGCTTAACCTCTCAGAGTCTATGCCAACATCTGACCTCAACCGAGAATGAAGATACAGGGAGTCTTGGCTCCTATAAAGATCTACTCTGGGTCAAAGTAAGGCTGTCAGATTGGAGAAGGAGCAACAACCAGGATTTTGAGGGGAGAATTTTTTACCAGATCCAATGATGCCTAGAGTCAGTAGTACCGCCAATTGGATCAGGGTCCATAAAAAATTTCTGCATCATGTCCATAGCCCCTTGGGTGAGACTTCTAGAAGGCCTGACTGACTCCAAAGATGCAGAAGAAAGAGGCCTGGAGTGATGGATCTGTTCCTGGAGGATTGGTGTTCTGAGTCTCGGAGACACTGGTTTTAGGGAGAACTGGGGGGAGGAGTCACTAGGTCTACATGTGTTGGATCTGAACATGATGTTGGATCTAAGGGTTTAGCCACTTTCAGAGCTGATGCCAGAGCCAGTGCCAAATCCAGAGAATGCTTTCTGGGTGTCTTATGCTTTTCTTGTTTCTGTTTTACTTTTAATTTAGACACTGGAGAAGAAGAAGCAGGAGAAGAAGCCCCTGTTCTCACAGAAGAAGAAGAAAAAGGAGAAGTTTTAACACCTGATGTGGATGGAATCAGACCCCTAAGGATAAGTTTGTTCCTCCTCTCTACCATGGCCCTTTGCCCAAAATCATCACAAATAGCACAAGAAACATCTAGGTGTGCCAGACCAGACAATATAAGTATTTCTGGGAGGCAGAGTCTAGATGGATAATTGAGAGCAGTGAATTTTGAGAGCTCATAAACTAGTATAATATATGAAAACTGTATTATTTTCAAGTTTAAAACATCAGAAATCTATAGATAAACTACTAAATTATATAAATATCAATTTTGGTGAAGATATACAAAAATTTTCCTGTCAAGTAACTTGGAGATATATTGAGTCACTGAATATGAAAAACTCAAGGAATTCTCATCCAGATGCTGCTTTGAAAAAAACTGCAACTGATGATATCTACCTTACAGGAACTATATTTAAAGATGGATGACTTTAAAAATTACTTAGAAAGCCTCAAATTCAATTCTCAAAAACAGACTGATACTCTTAAGGAAATATTACAGCAAAACCATACAAAAATACAAATATAGAGACTTCTCTAATGACATTGAATGGAGACTCAAAGAGGAAGAATTCCAAAAAGAATTTCTGCTTAAACAAAATACATGGCTGCTTAACAAAATAGATGACTTAGAAAACAGGAAAAGGAGAAACAACATAAGGATCTTTGGTCTGCCTGAAAATACTGAAGGAGAAGACATTACTTCATTCTTAACAACCTGGATTCCTGAATTTTTAGACTTGAAAGAAGGACTTTCATTTGGAATTGAAAGGGCACATAGAGCACTGAGGAAACCTGCTTATAACTCAACAAATACTCCACCTAGATCCATAGTTATAAAATTTCTTTCATTTCTGGAGAAGGAATTAATATTAAAATCTGCTTGGAGAAAATCACCCTTAAAATACAATCAAATCCTGATAAGGTTTGACAATGATTATTCTTCCAGAATACTAGAACAAAGGAAAAAAAGTCTGGCCAATAATAAAACTTCTGAAATAAAACAACATTAAAGCACAGTTGGCCTTTCCAGCCAAGATAAAAATACTTTTTGCCAATGAGATGAGAACCTTTAATGACTTAGAAGAAGCTACAATATTTATCAAAAACAACAACATAGTGTCTATCCCAGAAGAAATGGAATGGATGGCTACTACTCTTAAAAGAATAAAAGAAACAAATCATTGAACTGTTGCTAGAAAGAAGAAACAAAAAATTGATTTCAAGATAGCTCTTCCAAAAAAAAATATTCTTACAACTACATCTCTCAAAGTATTAACTGATATGGTCCATCACTTGTCATCTGTTTTTATTTAAAAAAAGGAGGGAATCTTAAACTGAGAAACAGTAATGATTTTATTTATTTATTTATTTATTTGCAGTTTGTTTTCCAGGATAGTCCACTGTGCTACAAGCAGCCCATTTTCAATGGAGTCCTGGGGAGTAAAGCTCTAGAGAAATACAAATGCATAATGCAGAAAGAGTACAAATCCATAATATATATTTTAATTAAATGTTAAATACATATTTTGTATAGTACAAACCCATATTGCACAATTTAAAGAGATGTTGCATAATACAGAAATAAAAAAAAAAAAAAGATTTTCATTAAGAAAATTACATCAGGTTAATTCAGTAAGTAGTAGTTTTTTTTAGGAATTACAATGAGGTATTTTTTTAGTCATTTGTCGAATATCTACCAAGGGATTTAAAACTTTAGGAGGTAGTGACAGTCAACAAAGTCTGGAAAATTAGGAAGAAAGTATGGTAGAAATAGGTTGGATGAGAGCAAGAGCATTTCCATTGTGAAGCAAGGTGCAAGTGCAGTGAGGTTTTAAACAAGGAGAGACTGCTGATGGTGCAGATGGGAGAAGGGAAAGAGTTCCAGAGGCATGCAAGAGAGGAGGACATGAATTGATTCCCAGCAGGATGTGTTGGTTTATGCAATTTAATTAGGTTTTGGGAATTTGATCTTAGGAGTCTATCTGGTTTATGCATTTCAAAGGTATTTGTTAGCGAGGGGCAGAGAGATGGGTTATGAATGAGTTTGTGTGCTTGGATGAGCTGGGTATATGTGAGGAAGTTTGGTTATTCTAGCCAACTTAGTTGGTGAAGGGAGTTACCATGGTGAGAAGAGGCTTTATGACCTGCCGCAGATTTGGATATTTTGTTATAACAAGATGAGAGTTTTGTTTTGAGGGAATATTATAGGCTGGTTAGGATAGATGCACCATATAAAAGGAATGGGATGAGATATGTATTAGCTAATGTAATCCTGGTGGCGGGAGAGATAAAGAGATTGTGGCAGTAAAGCATACCTAATTTTGTATGCATTTTTTTTTATATTTGCTTGTAGATGCTTATCAAATTTAGTTGATTGTCAATGATAATTACTAGTAATTTTGTGTCAGAGAGTAGTTCTAGAGGGGTATTATTATTGCTGGTAATTATGAAGGATTGTTTGTCTAGGGAAGATGTATTGGATGCATTGAATAACATAAGTTTTGTTTTGGTTGCATTAAGGGCTAGATGGCTGTCAAGCATCCACTGTTCAGTGGAAGAGAAAGCGGCTTGTGTTAGATTGATAAGAGCTGTGATGGAAGGAGAGGAACAGATTATAGTAGAATCATAGGCATATTGGATGAGACTGGAGTTAGGAATGGCTTGGAAGAAATCATTTATGAATATGTTAAATAGTAGGGGGGCTAGAATGGAACCGTGGGGGATGCCTGTAGATGTATTAAGGAAGGGTGAGGTTGCTTTTTTTCTATTTAACTGCTTGTTGGCTGTTTGTGAAAGAGCTTGAGAACCACTGGGTAGAGGAAGGGGATATGTTAAGTTTAGAGAGTTTGGTAAGAAGGAGGTTGTGGTAAATAATTCCAAATGTCTTAGAGAGGAGGAAGAAAAGATTGTATACAAAGTGGCCAGAGTCTTGGGCTTTGTTGACTGTTTCTAGGAAGGAGAGGAGGACAGTGGAGATACTATGACCTGGTCTAAAGCCATGTTGTGTGGGGGTAAGAAGCTGATTATTGATGAAGTAGCGTAAGAGTTGTTGGTGTACACACTTTTCAAGTAGCTTAGAAATAGGGGATAGGATGGAGACAGGCGAAAGTTTGAGATGTCATTATTATTGTCAGATTTATGAAGAGGAATAATTAAGGCTTTCTTCCAGAGCTGGGAGACCTGGCTTTCTGAGATAGACTGATTAATTAGTATGCTGATAGGGTGAGCAATGGTTTCTGTGGCTACTTTTAGGAAGTAGGAGGGAATTTCATATGGGGTATTGGAATTGGGTTTTAATTTTAGGAAAAGCTTTTTTTATGGTGAATATAGGGATGGGATTGATAGAGAAAGGTGGAGGTTGGGGGCAAGGGATGCTAGGGGAGGAAGGGATGGGAGCATGCTCAGGAGGGGTTGTAGAGGTGTTGGTGAAGGATGATGTTAGCTCGCTTATGGACTCTATAAAGAAAGAGTTAAATTGGGTGGCCAAGTTAATGTCAGAGGCATCTGGGTTGGGGCAAAGGTTTTTTTTTTTCCTGGGTTGAGGAGAGATGAGAGTCCTTTCCGAAATAGTTTGGGATTGGTGGTGTGGTTGGTTTGGAGAGTGGAGAAATAGGCTTTGCAGTCTAAGGTAATACATTTTTTGACTTTATTTTGTAGTGTTTTATATTCATTTGGGCTGATAGTGGTTTTATTTTTATGATAGTACAAATGTCATTCAGAATGTTCAAAGAGTCCACTAATTCTTCACAAACAAAGGTAGGTCAAGATGGGTTACTATTTACATTATATATAAGCCAAACAAATTAACGTATAATACAAACATAGATGTTTCTATTCCCCTACTTGAACTCAATGAATACTTATCTTGTTCATTTTTCATTGATTTTACTTATAATAATTTAAGTAATTAATTAACTAATTCAACAAGGTACCATTCATCAGAGTTCAGACTCAAATGTAACAATTAACATCATATTTAATAGCAGTAACAGTAGAGTGTTTTGAAAAAAAATGCTGTCACTGAGACTAATGCCTTATTCAGTTAAAGTATGATTTAGAAATGTCATGTATATCCTGGTTAAATAATAGTAGCTAGCTCTTAGTACAAATGTCATCATTATTTTGTCTAAATATAGTTAATATCAATTATGGCAGGTGTCAGAGCTACAATTGCCATTTGATCAATCCTGATATGGTGTACGTGGATGCAGCTCTGTCTGGCAGCTAGTGCAAATGTCATTATTATTCTGTCTAAACATAGTTAATATCAATTATAGCAGGCATCATAGCTTTGAGTGCTGTTTGATTGGGTCTGACATGGTGTGTGTGGATGTGACTGTGTCTGGCGGCTATTGAATGTTGCCGTTTTCATCTCTGGGAAGGTGTGGCTTGTGGTTTGTGATTGAGGTTTGCTGGTGCTTGTGTATTGGGAGGAGACGTTTGGTGTTTTGGCCTGGATCTGGGGGAGGGGTGGATGTAGCTGTGGTTTGGGATATTTTTGCAGAGAATGGTTTGTTTCATACATCTGCTGAGTGAGAGGTGGGAGGTCTGGAGCAGTGTGTTGTCTCTTGTTGTGGTGGCTTGTTGGGAGGTTTTTTTTTTTTTTTTAGTTGTTTGCTCTCTGTTCTTTTCCTGGCTGCTGCCTCACTGAAAGGGAGGGAATTTAGGCTTGAAGTTGCAGTGAAGTGAAGTTTTGCTTTAGGGGCATTGTGAGCCTCTGGTATGCAGTACATAGACACATTAACAGAAACAGATGCTCCCAGGCTGCTATGGTAATGGAGACAGAGTGATAATAATGTGTAATGGCTCTGAGGAGCCTCCAAGATGATTCTCGGCAATGACGTTTTTGGTTTAAAAAAAAAAACAAATGTAATAAAAAGGCTGTTTTAAACCAAATGTACACATATTGATGGTCTCCCAGCACTTCATTTAGCTCATTAAGTTGATTGTTGATAAAAAAAAAAAAAAAAACACAATAGTTATGTAATGTATGATTTTAGTAAATATAGACATAAAATATATAATCGTCATATAAGATGAAGCAGTCTGCTGAATTTAGATATTAAAGACAGGATTTAACAACATGGGCTTGTGTATAATAACACTACTGTCTTAACTTGTCATAAATGACATACACTGCATTGAACATCAAGAGGAAGCATGATGATTTTCTCGTATAAGTCAATATGAATAACAAGTCATGTAATTGCTTTAACCTGAATTGTAGTTTTTGTAACCTATCTTGACCATATATAAAACTTAAATGGTTACCAAGGTAACTAATGTTTTATACATGACATCAAACTGACAAAGTTGTTCAAGTGAAACAATAGAAGCCTGAACTTGAAATGTCACAGAATGTAGCAATCATATTCTGAATAAATAGTAATACATTGACAATAGACAGTTTAATAACATGGGCTTGAGTATAATAACACTACTGTTTTAACTTGTCATAAATTACATACACTATATTGAACATCAAGGGGAAGCATGATGATTTTATCATATAACTATATAAGTCATGCAATTGCTTTAACTTGAATTGTGGTTTTGTAAAACATCTTGACCATACATAATTCTTAAGCTGTTACCAAGGTAACTAATGTTTTATACATGACATCAAACTGACAAAGTTGTTCAAGGGAAACAACAGAAGCCTGAACTAGGAATGTCACAGTATGTAACAATCACATTCTGAAGAAATAGTATTAAATTGAAAATAATCACTCAGTTTATCCTTTGCCGATTATACAAAATAGAATTTTGCCATTTAAATCTAAAAACTTTCAGTATATGCCATAAAATGGCAATTTATGAATATGAAAAAACTTTCAGTATATGCCATAAAATGGCAATGTATGAATATGGAAAGATAACTTGTAATCATTAATCAAAATAAGTGAATTTGTTGTTTTTAACCTATAATTTCACTCATTGTATAATAAGAACTGACAGATTTGAAAATCTTTATGTGTAGGAAATGGGGAAAGAGGGATGCACTGATAATTAAAATGCACTAACATTCATCAATGTTTACATAAAACAAACATGATGCTTTAAGTAAGTTAGCAACAAACAAAGTGATTACTTAATTGATGGTAAACGATGAAATATAACTTCTGATATATCCAGTAAAATACATTGTATTATAAACATTAGGTATAAATATTATTGCCATCTATTTTTATTAAGTAATATGTTTTGAAAGACTAATAAGGGTGAATATGTTAAATAACTGTGTGCTATAATCTTTTACTGAGGTTTTATATATGATATATCCTACTTTTCTATGATTGAATTGGTTGTCATCTATCTTTTCATGTAAATATTAATTGCTTTACATTGTATTAGAATTCTGTATAATCTACAATAGTACTATATCTGTTCAAAATAGTATAAATATTGCTTATTCCTATTACAGATATTCTCCATACGATAATTCAATTTATGGAGTGCAGATGTTCTTGATTGTCAAGATATGAGTGATAATCTGATGGGCTTAGGTTTATCCATCAGATGACAAATGATTTTCATTCCATGGCTATTGAGGATCTTAGTTTTGTTAATATTTATTAATTTAAATTTGTTATTTCACAAAAACATTTTTAGTATACCTGACCAAAACATTACTTTATTGGTACACACTCAAAGTATAAAATTGATAATTTCCTTTAAAAGCTCAAACATATACTTTATAGTTATCAGAGGAAAATGTTTAATAGTCTCAATAAAACAAAAAATAAATAGTCTGAACAACCTAAGATGGATTTAACTGTATTATTTTAAATACCAATGGCTTAAACAATCCTAGCAAGAGATCAAATCTACTGAAATATTTAAAACTGAACAATGCACAAATTGTCTTCCTTCAAGAAACTCATTTCAAAACAAATCACAATTTCAAATGGAATCCTAAGGAATATATGATATTGGCACAATCCACTTATAAGACAAAGACAAAAGGAGTAACAATTTTCTGGAAAACAAATGTGATTAACCCAGAAATCATTTATAAGTATGAAGATAAAGAAGGCCTTATGGGATTAGTAAGAGTTAGATATAACAACAGAATATGGACCCTAGCCAATCTATACTGGTTCCCAGGCATTGGATTAGGGACTGTTAAAAAAACACTTGGATTTAATTTCCAATAATTAAAAAGGCAACTTAATATTAGGAGGAGATTTTAACTGTATATTTGATATTTCTGAAACTAGAAATAAAAGACCACTGCATACATCTGCTCTATCAAAAGCTTTAAACAAGTGGGTAGAATCATTTCATCTTACCGATACTTTCAAATTTAAAGAAGATAAATCTTTGTTGTTTTCCCATCAAGATCACAGATTTGGTACCCAAACTAGAATAGATAAAATATTTGGCATCCATGACTTACACTTTAAAATCATTAATTTCTCAATCACTCCCTGCCCCTTTTCAGACCACAATTCATTGATATTAAAACTTCAAAATGGGTACACGCCATTAATCTTTAACTCCAGACTTCCAGCATATATAACTAAAATTAAAGAGTTCGAACCCTGGTTATTATCTGAATTAAAGTTCTTTTTAGATATCAACTACACCACAGATATAAATAAAATAATGATATGGGACTCATTAAAAGCTTACATATATAGTAAAACCCTCACTTGGTATAAAAAAAATCAGAAAATGTGATTCTGAATGATTAGATCTACAATCCAAACTTTTGTAAGTAAAAGCTGAAAAAAAATCCAAATCATTTGATGAAAAAGAAAGTAGAAGTATTAAACAATAAATACAACGAAATTCTAACACGCAACCTAGTTTAGCTTTAGAAAAACTAAAAAGCAATACCTTGGCCAATTCTCCAAAATATCTACATAGTTTATCCACAACAATCAAAACACAATCAAAAGCTAATAACATTAAAAGTATCTTCCATGAAAAGAAAGGGAAAATGTCTAGGATATAGGTGACATTTTTGATGCCTATAGAAATTACTATATGGAACATTTCCAAAAAGAAAATATGCATATCAATCAGTTAAATCTAGATGAAAAATGTTCTAATATAAAAATAATACCAGAAAAATTAAAACTAGATCTGCAAGCACCCACATCCTACAAAGACATTATAGATACAATAAAAGAGGGTAAAAATAATAAAGCTCCAGGTATAGATGGCATAATTATGGAAATATATAAACTTTTTCCTTCAAAGATGCTATCCCTCTTCCATAAATTTCTATTAGAAATTCAGTCACAATCTTTAATACCAGTCTCTTGAAGATATTCCTTAATCACACCAATACTAAAGGAAATCAATTCCCCAAATCTCTGTACCTCATATAGACCTATATCATTATTAAATAATGACTATAAGATATTTATGGCAATATTAACTAAAAGAATGAAAATATCGCTATCCAAAACAATAAATAATGATCAAATGGGATTTATATATCATAGTCACACACAACAATATTAAAAGGATAATTTCTCTTATAGATTATATTAATAAAGAAACACTCATAATTGGCTTAGATATAGAGAAAGCCTTTGATTATCTAAAATGGGACTATTTATTCAAAATTCTGGTGTTATTTGAATTCCTCCTTCCTTTGTTCATCAACTAAGAATATATATATATATATATATATATATATATATATATATATATATATATATATATATAGATATATGTGTGTGTATATATATATATATATATATATATATATATATATATACATATATGGGTCACCTTCAGATGCCCGACAACGCGTTTCGCCGACACGGAATCCGACGGGACGAAAACACCGACAACGCAGATGACCGACAAGGTGAGAACCCGACGGACTCGGTAAGTGTGCGATAGAGTGAGGGATTTAGTGTTAGGGAGCGGACAGGTAAGTGTGCGATAGTGAGGGACTGTGGGTTTAGGGGTGGGTTAAGTGAGTTAGGGTTAGGGTGCAGGTAGGGTGTGTGTGCGATAGGGACTGTGGGTTTAGGGGTGGGTTAAGTGAGTTAGGGTTAGTGTGCAGGTAGGGTGTGTGCGATAGTGAGGGACTGTGGGTTTAGGGGTGGGTTAAGTGAGTTAGGGTTAGGGTGCAGGTAGGGTGAGTGTGCGGTAGTGTCGGACCTTGAGGTTAGGTGTGTGTAGGTGTGTTAGGGTTAGGGTGCAGGTAGGGTCAGTGTGCGGTAGTGTCGGACCTTAGGGTTAGGGTTTGGGTTAGGGATAGTGGATATGTTATGTAGTGTACTGTGTTGTTTACGTGTAGTGTGTTGGTGTAATGGTTTTCGGTGTTTTGCGTTGTCGGTATTTTTTGTTGTCGGTCTTTTGGTGTCGGTGATTTGTGTGTCGGCGAAACGCGATTTCGGGCATCTGAAGGTGATCTATATATATATATATATATATATATATATATATATATATATATATATATTTTTTTTTTTTTTTTTTTTATATATACAAATAATTTAGCATATGTTAAGCTAGGTCCTTTCACCTCTGAATCTATACATATAACAATGGATACTAAACAAGGATGGCCTATGTCCCCAATTCTATTTGCTTTGACTATTGAAATATTGGCAGAGTCAATATGTAACAATACAGAAATCAAAGGAGTAGATGTTTATGAATAATACAATTCTAAAGTAATGCTCTTTGCTGATTACATATTAACATTATCCAATACAAAATAGACATTAGAAGAAATAGTTATTTTAAATTACACATTTTACAGAACTTCAGGACTCCATTTCAATAAATCAAAATCAAAATTTTTATTTTTAAATAAAAAAAAGAATTGCACATGAAGTGGAATCACATTATAGGGAAACAAGAATCTACCTTTAAATATCTAGGAATTGTGTTATGCTAGGATAATAATGAATTAGTCTCAAAAAACTACAATAATATCATCAATACAATTAACATCTCTGTGGAAAAGTGGATCAAAATAATATTAACATTTGAAGATAGACTACAGTTAACAAAAATGGTTTTACTACCCAATATTCTATATATAGCTTTGGCAATACAACCGTTACCAAAAAGGAATAAACTCATGGCTAACAACATTTTAATGGTTTCCCAAAAGAAGCAATAGCTTTAATACACCATATCAGACTATGGAAAGAGGGAGGATTAAACTTTCCTGGTATAGAAACATGTATAAAAGCATCAATATCTAAAAGAATCTCAGATTGGATAAGTCCAAAATTTTCTGCAAATTAGAAATAATTACTAACTGTAATATCAATAAATGAATTTGATTTACAAAAAAAAAAAAAAATAAAAAAATTGAAATAGATAAAAACAATTTGCCATGGCACATATTATGTATTAGTATGCAATATAACATAACTAACTCCACTAAAACTTGTAATATTAATTATTATATTAACTCATTTAGGAAAATTATTAATGCAAATCTAAATTTAAAAATCTGGTTTGAACTTTTATCACCATTCCTAGTTGCAAAGAGCTATCCACATAAAATATACAGAGAAAAAATTAATTCCTGGAAACACAAAGGATTTGTTTGTTGGTTTCAATTTATTAAAGAACTAAAAGTTCTGGATATGCAAACAATAGAAACAACATACAAAATTCCGCAACAAGATTGGCTAACTATACAAAGCATTCTGACATATTCACAAGATTTATGTAGAATAATTAGTAATTCTTCATTTAAAGAAATACCTAAACTTACAAAATACCTATATGAAATCATACATAATGATTATAACATGGGAACAGTATTTCAAAATGAACTGCAGTGGTGGTGCTGCAGTAGCATTGTTGCCTCACAGTAAGACGTTGTCCTGTTCGATTCTCAGCTAGAGTGCCTTCTGTGTAGAGACATGCGTGAATGGGCGTACCTTCATTGAAGGTTGTGTGTCAGGGATGGCAACTCGGTACATAAAAATCTACTGCAAATCATTAGTGGACCGGAGTTCCACTGTGGCGACCCCTATCCGGGAAAAACTGGAAGACACAACAACATTGATAAATTATAAAACAACACCCAAATCCTCATATTGGAATTATATAACAAAAGGACACTCATTACAGCTAATTGAAGAAATTAAATCAAATATTTTATTATCAATGAAACATACATCCTTTACACAATACTGGAAAGTTTTTAATTGGAAATGCTTGCACAGAGCATTCTTAGCTCCAGACAGAATTACTAAAATTAATTCTTCCACAAAGGGAATATGTTGGAGGTGCAGATTGGAATCACATTTTTATGACTGTGTTAAAATTAAGCCATTTTGGAATGGTATTAAAAACATTTTACAAGCTTTAGTTAATGAACCATTTAACTTATCTAAAGGTCTTGCATTACTGAATGTGTACAAAGGTCCTCATTTGAATGAGTCAAATATGTAAATAGTTTGGACAATACTTGCAATCTCCAGGAAGTGTATAACAAGAAGATGGAATACAAACATAATAACGACTTTGGAAGACTTCTACAGCCTATTGAAGACCATAGCATTGTTGGAAATTAAAATTAAAGAATTAAGGATTCATCCTAAGCCATTTATTAACACTCCATTGAAAAAAAAAGTCTTATTATTAATTGACACTTTACAGTAACTGAACAGATGCACTCTGATATCTGGATTGTTATACCTATAAAGTAATTGTATATATTGAGTTCTGTTATAGTGTCAGGCTGATGTAAATAGAGTACATAGTTATTTAAGATGTTATATACAAATACTATGGAATTTATTCAACTGTGTTTGAAAACTAAACATTTTTTGAGAAAAAATATAAGTATTTGTCATGTGCTTCTGATTTGGGTAGCATGTGGGCACAGGCCACACATTTTTTGAAACCCAAAGGTTTCTCAGAAATACTATAAAGTTACAGAAACTAAAACAAAAAGGAAACAATAAAAACAAAACTCATGCAATAAGGCAAGTCAGTGCTTTCTATTGATGGCAAAATATCTAACAATAGTCTACTATCTACCTATATAGAAAAAAGAAGAAAAAGAGTACAATATAATAGTCATCTCTCTCCCTCTCTCTCTTTCTCTCTTTCTCTCTCTCTCTCTCTCTCTATATATATATATATACATATATATCTTTTTTTTTTTTTTTTTTTTTTTTAAGGGGGAAGATTACACTATAAAGGATGAAGTAAAGAAGAGTATTTTTATCTGAATAATAATGCTGATATACTGAAAACACATGGAGCACAACAGAATCTGTCAGCTCCTGAAGAAGGCAAAGGAGATCTGAGGCAGCTCCTGTGATACAATGGAATTAAGGTTAGGGGAGGAGCCTGAGAACCAGATGCTAAAGCATCTGAAAACAAAGCTGATGTTGGATCAGGGACCCATATTTAGAGGAATGCATGGAAAGACAACCTCAGATACAAAAGTTATGTAATCACCATAATGATGCTTCTGTGTCATCTGTTTTCATCCTTCCTCAACCTGTAAGTTTCAAATCAGACCTCAGGTTCAACTTTGACCACTTATGGTTATTAGACTTTGGACTAAAAGCTCAAGCTTGTATCCTTCCCTTTAATCCTCTCCCAAGCCCCAAATTACCTCAGATGTCATTTGCCTCTATAGCAATCCAACTCGGTTGTCATAACTCAAGCACTTTTTGAGATGTGTACATCTTTTTTTTTTTTTACTTGGTTTCTCCCTCTAGGTTTTTTTACCTTTTTTCTGTGTCTCCTATCCACCCCAGTAATTAAAAGCAAACACACACACACACACACACACACACACACACACACACACACACACACACACACACACACACACACACACTCACACACATATATATATATATATATATATATATATATATATATATATATATGTATATATATAAATATATGTATATAATATATATATACATATATATATATATATATATATATATATATATATATATATATATATATATATATATATATATATGTATATACATGGGTCTACTTCAGTAGATCGAACTTTTACAAATTCGAACCACATATGGCTGAGACCATATATTTGAACTTGTAAAAGTTCAAACATTGAATAAAAAAGTAAAACAAAAACTACAAAAAATAAAATTAAATGTTTGTAGCAGGGGGCTATGCCTCCCTGCACCCCCCCAACCCCTACTTAAATATACCAAGTCCGAAATCGCACTACATTGCGGAAAAGGGGAAATCTTCTTATTCTGCACTGTACAGAGATCTCCATTCAGTCCGATTGAACTTTTATAAATTCAAACATATGGTTTCGGCCACATGAGGTTTGAACTTGTAAACGTTCGATCTACTGAAGGGGACCCATATGTATATATGGGTCTACCTTGTATCAAAGAAATTGCATTTCACTGAATTTCACTTACCCGACTCCACTTCTCAGAAACTTCATTAAACCAAAAGCATGGACTGTCAAAAACCTTACCCTGTGAACTTTGCCCTTTCTTCAGTGTAGTGTGATCTCAATGTTGGTATATAGTGGGGGTGTGGGGACTGTGTATGTGTGTGTGTGGGGGAGTCAAGCCCCCCACTTTGGTAGGTTTAGTTTTGGCCCATTTAGGTTTTCTCCATGGTGGCCAAGTGGTTCGTTTCACAGGAAAAGTATTTTGGCAGTCCATACTTTTGGTTTAGTGAAGTTTTGGAGAAGTGGAGTCGGCTAAGGCAAATTCTATGACATGTAATTTCATTGATTCAAAGTAGATCCAAAAAAAATGTCTATGTGTGTATATATATATATATATATATATATATATATATATATATATATATATATATATACATACATATCTCTCTCTCTCTCTCTCTCTCTATATATATATATATATATATATATATATATATATATATATTTATTTATTAGAGAGTTTCATATCTATAATTTTGTATAGTGTAGAGTTACCCTACTTTGCCTTCTTTGCCTTCCAGTCCTCATGCCTTTTCCCCTTCTTCTTTTCTACTAGATTTTTTCTGGCATTCTTCTCTACCATTGTTGGTAGTTCTCTTCCCATTGCCTGGAGTTTCTTATTTACCATTGCTGGTAATTATGCCTAACAAGATTTTTTTCTCTACTGAGTGTTTCTAAGTGTTATTTTGTGCTGCTTTTAGGATTGGTTGTTATCCTTTAATATGCCTGACATGCCTACTGGTTTTAAACAATGTTTATGTTGTGGGCACAAGATATCTCACTTGAATGCTCACTCTGAGCCCATGTACTGTCTTGGGGCAGAACATCTAGA
This sequence comes from Protopterus annectens, assembly GCF_019279795.1. Taxonomy (NCBI): domain Eukaryota; kingdom Metazoa; phylum Chordata; order Ceratodontiformes; family Protopteridae; genus Protopterus; species Protopterus annectens. The sequence continues at coordinate 529,143,897 of NC_056739.1, read as the reverse complement.
TGTGTAGTGTGAAATTTGTTTCAGCTACAACCACAGAGCCTTGGCTGAGTATCGGAACAAATTGGTTCTTAAGGGTCTGTTGTATTTTTTTCAGTATCTGGAGCCTCTCCCTCCACTCAGAAACTGGTGAAGAAACCTCAAAGGGAAAAGACAGAGAAGGCCAGAGATAATCAAAGGGAGTACAGGAAGTGCTCCCATGACCTCTGTCCTCACTCAATTCCAGCTTTGGCTCCTCCAACTAAAATGTTCAGGACCTGGGATCTGTCCACTCTTTTGGATCTAAAAACTTTGGCTCCTTAGCCATCAACCCTTTCACACCCCATGTCTCTCTGAATCCAGTCTAATGCAGACTATACTCTCCATTTTTACAAGAAACTGCAAGTAGATTGTCAAGACATCCACCTACCTCCTTGTCCTTCAAGGCCACCAGGAGGCTGTCTTAAGCAGATGTGGACAGGTTGATGATAACATTTCTCAGGACTTAAATCCAATTAAGAGCACTCCAGACTCTCTGAAGAGCATATTTTTCTCTTTAGGGTAATAGACATTATATTTAGGAACAGGAGAGGTGGTGATCTGAATAATATTTTAAATATTTGTGAATATGAGTGGATTACGCACTTAAGTGCTGACACCAAACCTGGTTTAAATACAGCTGTAAGCATTAAGCTTATGCTAATGAGAAGGCAAAACAGTTTAAAATGTCTTTAATTCTTTAACTTTGCTATACTATGATTTGTAATAGGATTCTTTTGTGTATATTTTTGTATTTCTTTTACATACAGAGTGACCTCAATACTTAATTGATTAATTGGGCATTTTTTTTGATTGGGCTGAGGCATTTTCTTGAATTATTTAAAAGGAGTTCTGGTTTTAAAGTTGTTATACACACTGAAGAAGGGATTCTTTCCAAAAGCTTTGTGGATTCTTAATAAATCTGCTTTTACATTTTACAAGGCTCCAGATTGTCCAAATTACAGCTGCAAGTGAAAAATCTACTAGTTATTCAATCACCACTAGCCAGGATGGTCTTTCAGTTTCTAGTGTCAGTGGCAGTCTCCATAAACCTTCAACCCATACAGAGATACTACATGAGAATACTACAATGCATTCTAGAAGTTCAATGGTCTATAAATCAACATCTCATGACATTTCCCATTCGACTCACAAAGATCTGTAAACAACAGGTATCCTGGTGGGTCCATGCACCAGATGTTTATGCAGGGTCATCCCTTTGTTCTTCCATTGCCCAAGGCCTCAGTGACTACAAATGCTTCCCAATTGGGGAGAGCATTACCTGAAATAGGCAATCCAAAGCTCATGGTCCCCCTTAGAGGCCAACTTTCACAGCAATATCCTAGAAATGAGGGCAATCCCTCCAGCAATGCAGGCATTTCAAGACATCCTTCCTTAAGGGGTCATTACTATACTGACTGACAAAATATCAATGGTCTAATACATCAACTAACAGGGTGAAATCCTCTCTTACACTTTGTGTCAAGAGGCAATGGTAGTGTGGCAGTGGGTGACCTCTTCCAACCACTTTCTTTTAGCAATAAACATTCTGAGGAAGTCAATTCAGTGCTTTAGCAAACAGATTGAGCAGATCTATTTTTATGCCTCACAAGTAGTCTCTCAGTCTTTTAGTGTCACTACAGATTTTTCACCAATGGGTGATCTTTTCACCTCTGGCCACAATTCCAAATGCAGCAGTTTTTTGCCCTAATCTGCCTAGAGGGGAGTCATCAAGGGATGCTCTGATCCATGACTGACTCCCCCAGACTCAATTATGCCTACTCTCCCACAACCCTTATATTAAAAGTTTTACAGAAAGCTCATCAATAGAAGAGCAAGGTAAGCCTCATTGCTCCATTCTGGCCTCAACAAGTGTGGTCCCCATTCCTCTAGCCTCATCTGATGCACCCTCTTTGGGTTCTTGATCCCTTTCCAAATCTTCTGCTTCATCCTTCTGGGTGACCTCACTCAGACATACAAGCCATCATGTTAGTCACATGGTTTCTCCAACTGAAGTACCAGCTAGACAGTCCAGGCTTCTTTCCAGGTTTTACACGTGCTTACTTTTTCTCAAAACGTATCCACTGGGAAAATATACAAGAACAAATGGAAATGATTCTTTGTCTGGGCTAAGATGAGAACTCTAGATTCCTTTTCAGTGCCCACTATACAAGATTTAGAATTATTGGCTTCCATTTTTCATAATGGGGCAAGTTACTCTGCAGTCATAATGCACTTGCTGCAATCTTCAGTTTTCATATATGCAGCAATCATTTGTCATTGTCCTCATTTAGGTTATGCAAGGCCTTCCTTAAAGGTACATTTTGCTCAGACCACATATCAAAGACCTCACCCCTCCATAGGACTTGACGATTCTTCTCCAGATCTTAACTTAGTTTCCCTTTAAACCTGCAGCAAAGGCTGATTTAAAATGTTTGGTCCAGGAAACCATTTTTCTAGTTGCCATTATATCTGCTAGATTAGATTCAGAAATTCAAGCTTTATCTTGCCAGTCACTTTACATACTTTTCATAAAGACAGGATTTCTCTTCATACCATCCCATCCTTTCTTCCAAATGTAGCTCCTCAATTCACTCTTATCGACCCATTTACCAGTGTTCTTCCCAAAATTCTCCAATAAAGGGGAATATATGCTTCATTTACTGGATGTACACAGAAAATTGAAATTTTATCAACACAGAGCAAAAGCTTTCAGGAAATCAAACCAACTGTTTCTCTTTCAAAAGCTATAATATATATATATATATATATATATATATATATATATATATATATATATTATATATATATATATATATATATATATATGTATGGATTCACTTCAGAAGCTTGAAATACTGAAATCTCGAATTTCAGTATCTTGAGCCAAAGAAGTGGAATCCACAAAACAACGAAAACTAAAAACCGCGAAATTCAAAATCTTGAATACCAGAAGTTTTGAATTTTGCAGTTTTACTACACACACACACACACACACACACACACACACACACACACACACACACACACACACACACACACACACACACACACACACAAACCATCCACCACACAAACACACACAATCACTCTACTATATGAAAGCAGGGGTGCAAGCACCCTGCAACTATGGGGGCTGAACCCCCCACACCCCCCTACTTAAATATTCACACTGCAAGGTCGCACTACATGCAAACACACACAAAACACCACCACACAAGCTACTTTTTCTTTGCACACACACATCACAGCAATAAAACACATTGACACACACCACAGCCTCTACCCAAACCCTTTAACACACACACACACACACACACACACACACACACACACACACACACACACACACACACACACACACACACACACACACAAACTTTGTGCTGCTTTAGTCAGAGTCAAGTTTTTATGGCAGAAATGAAAATTAGTGAATCACATTGAATTATGCTATAATTGAAATTGAGGAAGTCCGATATGGCATAATTAAATGTATTTCACTTGCTTCGCCATTATGTGATCATGGAGTTAGTATATTTATGTTTTAGGGGTGGGATGTAAGGGAAGAAACTCCATATCAGGGATTGGTGCCTCCTACCTACACCACATACAATTATTATTTTTTTTTATTTTTATGTGTAAGATTAGGAGCATTATGATCACACATGTTTAGATGTGTATGGTTTTTCATAGTTTCATAGTTTCATAGTTTAGTACTAGGCTATCTGCCCTGGGGCGTTTATAAGCCTAGCCATAGTGATGTGGCTTTCGCCACCCCATGTAATGGTACAAAAGTGTACAGAATAGATTTAGAATACTGTGCCTCTGTCTAGTAGTGACACAGTGAATATCCCCTTACATAATATAATTAGTTTACTGTGCCTTTGTCTAGTAGTGACACAGAGATGACCCCCGGGGTAAACCTACAATCTCCCATCCACTCGTCAAGATTTCTCTTGAAGAGAGTCAGTGAGAGGCTCTGCCTAACATGAACTGGGATTCTGTTCCAGAGTATGGGAAGCCTCTGAGTTATGAATCTGTCCCTCCAGCATGTCCTATTCATATTTGTGCTGAGGTTTAAATCTTTAGCTCTCGTGGTTCTGATGGATTTGGATTTTTTGAGGTGGAGCATGTCCATCAATTCCTGATTGGACATGGCCTTGTAAGTCAGGCACAGATCACCTCTGAGTAGGCGGTATGCTACTGGATAGAGCTGGAGTTTCTTTAGTCTGGCAGCATATGACATATGTTGGAGACCCTTGATCCTCTTGGTAAGGTAGTTTTGGGGTCTCTCCAGCTGTTGCAAGTGCCGGGTGAGGTACATACCAAATGGGGCATTGCACTCAATCATGGGAATGATAAGGGAGGAGTATAGGGGTACAATGACCTCCTTTGATCTGGATGTGAATCCCTTCATGATAAGGTTGGCAAGGTAGAAAGTCTTTATAACCACTTTGGCAATGTGGGTGTCAAATGAGAGGTCACTATCGACTTGTGTCCCCAGGTCTCTGATTACTTTTTCCGTACTCAGTGGGTTACTGTCTATGTGATAATTTGTGGGTACTTTGTTTTACCCAAAGGGGATGACTATACATTTTTTGGCATTTAGTTTAAGGCCATGACTCTGGCACCAGTTGTCCGTTTCAGTGAGGCCTTTCTGTAGGATGTATGTGTCAGCTGGTGTATCAACTATGGCGCCTAGTTTGCAGTCATCTGCGAACTTTGTCAGCCACAACCCTCCCATGTTTGCTTTCACATCTGATAAATAAATGCCGAACAAGAGGGGTCCCAGGACAGAGCCCTGTGGGACACCACTTGTGACTGGCTTTGAGTCTGACATGGCTCCAGTGATTTTGACTATGGGTTCTATCCTTTAGCCAGTTTGCAACCCATCTTGTGACATATGGATTTACATTTAAGCTGTTGAGCTTATCTATGATGCCTGAGTGGGGTATTGTGTGGAAGGCTTTAGCCAAGTCCACGTAGGCTGTATGGACTGCTTTGCCCTCGTCAATGGCTCTAGTGACTGTTTCAAAAAAGTCAACCAGGTTCAAAAGGCAGGATCTGCTCTTTACAAAGCCGAACTGGGTGGGATCAAGTGTCTGCAGGTCCCCAATGTGTCTTTTTATGAGTTCCATAATGATTCTTTCCATAGCTTTGCAGACCAGGCTGGTTAAGCTTATGGGGAGGTAGTTACCAGGGTCTGTAGAGGTGCCTCCTTTTTGGAGTGGGACCACTGTTGCTGTACGCCAGTGTTCAGATACATATCCTGTAGTAAGGCTGAGGTTAATTAACATTTTTATGTGCGGGTTTAACTCCTCTTGAAGTTCACGTAGCAAGCAACCCGTGATACCGTCAGGTCCCATTGATGCTGTGTTTTTAGCTTTGCTGAGGGCGGTTCTCAACTGGACATCTGAGATGACAGGGAGGTTACATTCAGCTGGGATAAGTATTTCTTCTTTTGGGGGTGAGGGAGGGGAGAAATTTGCACTGAACCTGTCTGCCAGAATGTTGGCAATATCTGTGGGCTCAGTATATTTTTTGTCATTGTGAACTAACTCTGAGCATATCTGAGGGTTTCAGCCCAGGTTTCTAACATAGCAGAAGAAGGCCTTGTGGTTATCTTTAGTGTCCATAGCGATTTTTCTCTCAAAGTTGGCCTTGGATGTTTTTATGAGAGAACGTAGCTTTCTACTAGTGCTGATCAGAGATGCCTTCTCTTTATGGGATTTTGCTCTGTCGTGCAGTAGCTTCCTTCTTTTGTTATACAATTTGTTTATGGCTGGGGTCCACCAGACAGGACGCCTGCCCTTGGTGGAGAGGGTCTTGGTTTTATTTGGGATTGCATGATCCATGCATTCTTGGAGATGTCCGTAGAAAGCATTTGTGAAGGATTCAGCATTGTGGGATGTGGTTTCCACTGGCCCAGTGGGCTTAAAGGATACCATCTCAGTCTTAAGAAGTGTAAAGTCGGCTTTTGAGAAGTTTTTCACTGTAGTCTTTTGTGTTGGGGGTGGAGGTGGGCTATGCATATCCGGGGTGATTAGTTTGTGGTCAGATCTCACTATTGAGGGGTATACTTCAGGTGTGGAGCACTTTGTCCCCATGTTTGTGATGATCAGGTCTAGTATATTATCTCCCCTTGTGGGAGAGGTGACTAGCTGTTCCATTGCATTTGAATTTATGAATTCCAGGAACCTTTGGGCTAGGGTGTTTGGGCTAGAATAATGCACCCAGTCTATGTAAGGGTAGTTGAAGTCTCCCAATATGATGGTGTTTGGTGAGACATTCATATCCTCCAATGTCTTCAGGAAGGCTGAATGGGGTTTCTGAGATGGGGAGGGTGGTCTGTAACATGCTACCAGTTGTATAGCAGTTTTGCCTATGGTTAGTTGTACCTGGATGGTCTCTGATGCTTCATGTGTTGCCACTAACCTGGCGGTGTGGGTGTCCTTGATGAATATGGACACTCCCCCTCCCTTTTTGGTTTGGCCCGAGTATTGGGGCCGAAAAGCATGATATGAGGTATAGCCTGGTAGAGCTGGGGTGCTCTCAGGAGCCTTGAACCAGGTTTTAGTTACTGCACAGACCTCAATGTTCTCCATACTGAGGAGTGCTTCGAGAGCCTGCATCTTGAGATTTAGACTTCTGGCATTGAGTAGTATTACCCTTAATTTTTTTCCATTTTTGTTTTCTAAGGAGGTGGGTTTGTCTTTTAAGCCTTGCCTAAAAAAGGCACTATGGGGGTGGCAAGAGCCTTAGCCAATATCTGGAAGCCCAGTGGTGACAGGTGCAAGCCATCCCTTGCAAAGCAGCGTGGCTTGTCCAGCATGTCATCCCAAGCAGACAGACATTTAATCCCCCTAGAATGACACCAGTAATTGACCCAATTATTAAAGCTGATCATCTTGTCTTTGTATTGTGGCATCATTCTTGGTGAGGGCAAGATGCTGCTCAGGGTCAGGGTCATACTAGCCTGGGCTACATAATCAGAGAGCTCCTCTATGTCTCTTTTCATGTAGTCCAGGGAGGTACGTCTCAGGTCATTCATGCCGGCATGGACAATGACGGAGTCTTATTTGTACTTGCTTTGGAGTGACCTGAGTGCGTGTGTTATGTGGCAGATCCTAGCTCCTGATAGGCAGCTCACTGTTACCCTCTCCTTGTTCAGCCTGGTAAGTGGAATGTCAGTGTGTCTGACTATAGAGTCACCTATTACTAGTGTAGCAGGCATGGTGTTTGGCCTTAAGGGCTGTGATTGCTTGACACACTGATTTATTGAAGTATGTGTTGCATATGTTATGTTTTGAGGTGGTGGATTTTTGGGTGTCTGCTTTGGGAGCCTCTGTTCTTTTGGTAAGTTTTTTGTTAGAGCCTCTGAGTATGTCTTTGGGTTATTATGTGTTTGGTTTGCAGTTGTGGTAGGTCTATGTGGGACTGGGTTTGCTGTGTGTGTGGTTACCTTCTCCTCCTGTCTGGTCTTGCCAGTCCTGAGCTGAGAGAGTTCAGCCTTCAGTTTGGCTATATAGTTGCATCTCTCACATGTATTTGTGTTTGTTGGGAGGAGGAGAAGGTTGTTTGTGTACACAAGACAATTGTAGCATTGTCTCAAGATTCCCAGATTAACCAGCTGAACCGGAGAGGATGCTAGTAATCTACCACTCAACATGCTAGAATATTATAAGGGAGTGCTGTGCCTTTAAGGGAAGTGGGTACTCACAGAGGTGGTAGGTGGATGTAGTGCTTACTTTAGTTTGAGAGTGCTTACTTAGCAGAGAATTTTTGAGAACAAGTGCTAGGCTTATAATAAAGCGAGTAGACTGATTATTATAAGAGTAGAGCTTTCTTAAGGGAAAATTTGCAGAGCAGACTTGGCGGAGCCAGAAAAAGTTTAACCGGTGTTGAGCTATGCGCACAATTGCGCAAAGCCGCACAAACGTGGATTTTAAACAGGGAACTTCAAAAGATCTAGAAATGGTCCAAAACAACCAATTACTACAAGCTCATGTGCTGAGGTCACTCCTTCAGGGACAGATAGGCTGCTCAATGCTCCCCACTACCACTGGTGAGCAAAGAAACTTCCTTCTATCCAAGTAAGGCAATGGACAACACAGGAACTACATCACAGCGCAGAATACAGCAAAGCCTGTATACTGGTCTAAACTAGTCGAGGAGAGGCGGGAAAACAAGGATTTTTTTTGTTTTTTTGTTTTTGAGATAGAAAGCACACAGACATGCAGGAAACAGTAATAAATCAGTTACACAGGCTAGCACACTTTAGTGGGCAGCCTCAACAGTTAAATTTAACAAACAAACAAACAAACTTTCGACCAATTTTCGACCAAATGTAACTTTAAGTTCAGATAATATATAATGGAACAAACAGCTAAAAAACAGTTTAAGCTTGTTCAAAGTAAGCAAGAGAATGTATTTTAGGTAAAAAAACAGCAAAAAATACTTAAATCAGGAAAGAAGTCGCTTTTCTCAGTTCTCTGCTGCTAGGACCACTCTACAGGACCACGAGGAGCTGTTTCTGAGTAGTATAGCCAGAAAAAAATGCTCAGAGGCGGATTTTAAACGGGGAACTTCAAAAGAGCTAGAAATGGTCCAAAACAACCAATTACTAAAATCTCTTGTGCTGAGGTCACTCCTTCAGGGACAGATAGGCTGCTCAAGGCTCCCCACTCCCACTGGTGAGCAAAGAAACTTCCTTCTATCCAAGTAAGGCAATGGACAACACAGGAACTACACCACAGCCCAGAATACAGCAAAGCCTGTATACTGGTCTAAACTAGTCGAGGAGAGGTGGGAAAACAAGGATATTTTTTTGTTTTTTTTGTTTTTGAGATAGAAAGCACACAGAAATGCAGGAAACAGTAATAAATCTGTTTAGTTGTTTCTAACTGGCAATGAAATGGCATGACAGTTTTTGAGACAGTTCATTTCCTTTTCAGTCAGTGGTATTATACTCATTTACAATGAAAGCTAGACAGATAGATAGCTCCCATCTTGATGACCCTTCTGCTAATGCAGAATCCTTCACTACCAAAATTTATGCATATGTAAATTGCTGCATAGATGCATCTGTCCCTGTTACAAATAAATACAATGTAAAATATCAAAATGTACCCCTATGGTAGAACCCAAATATAATCAGATTAAAAAAAAACTGATTGCCACAAAAAAGTTTATCCAACTTTCATCAAAATCATCCAAGATGGCCTGTTCCAGACAAAGACATGGTATCAAAGCAATGGACTAAAACTAAATGCCAAGAGTATATAATCATATATTTAAGAAAACCTGACTCCCTTTGCAAATATCACATTGAAAACAAACACTGAAAATCTATCCCATAGTCAGGGATCTGGAAAACTATTTCGACAATAAACTGTCCGTTGATCACCACGTACTTGCTGTTGTAAGAAAGTTCTTTTTTATTCTACAGCTTATATCTAATGACATTGCATGCATATCCTGGGATGTAATTGTTCCATTATACTTGGCACTGAATGGGGGACTGCCCATACATGTCAAGCAGAGTGCCTCTTTGGCCTTTTTCAAAATGAACCTTGACGATTGGATGGGAGAAAGGAAATATACCCCGGGAATCATGTTAGTCGCTCTGCTAGACAGGGGTCCAGGGAAGTAAATATTGTAGGAAGAAATAGCCAGGGAATTGTTATGGCTATGTTTGTATAGGCCCTAAGGCTGATAGCCTGGTACCAACCTCTGAACCTATGAACCTATGAACCAATGCCTAAATTGTCTATGCACATCCAGAGTGTGGAAAATCATTTTTTTCCTGGTTTTGAGTTTCTGGAAAGAATGCAGGGAGACTGATGGCTTCATTTAAAATAAACTCTGGAAGAACTTTAGTCATGAATGAGGGATTTGCTTTTAAAGTAACCCAATCTCTACTAAAGAGAGTTCACCCACCATTAGATCCTGCAGCTCAGATACTCTTCTTGCAGATGTCAGAGCAATAAGTAACAGGGCCTTCCAAGTTTTGAGCCATAAATCATATAGATGAGCTGGTTCAAAGGGAGACTCAGTTAACTTTTACAGCACAAAGTTAAGAACCCAAGAAGGTGCCACCTGTTTTCTAGGTGGTTTTACATCCAAAACGCCTTACAAGAACAGCTTCAACAAAGACTAAGTAGGAAGTGGAAGATCCATGGGCAGACATGCAAAATGGCCAAAAGATAAACTTTGATACAGATGTATGATAGAATGGGGATAATAATTCACACAAATATTATAAAAACAAAAGTTATATACTTCATAATGATAGACCTGAGTTGTCTGATTCCATGCTTTCTCAATGGATGAGTCTTTGGATCAGACCTTGGGTTTGACTTTGGCTGATTTTAGACTTTGTTATCCATAGTTCAGGCTCCTTCCCTTAACCATAATCCCCTCCTGTGCCCAAGATTACCTCAGATTGACTTTGACTGCATCCCTGTGACAGAGCAATAGTAAAATACAGTATAAGGAAGAAAGTAACTAACCACCAGTATACAAAAGTTTTTGAAACAGGATGCTGCTATGGAGGTGAAAGACTGCAACACATTAGTCAATGGGCAGGTTATACTGTCATACCAGAAGCACACAAGAAAATCTTCCTTGAAATGGAATGGGGATGGAGAGAGGGACCTTGAGGAAAGACAGAATCAGACAACACAAATCTATCATTATGATAGGTACATACATTTCATATCTGATGTTTGTTTCATCTGTTCCTCAATGGATAGGACAGAGTCCCCAGTTACTTAGCTATCAGGGTGGTTTCATGGAGGGATGTGATGGAGAATGGCTGAATGAAAAGTGACACAATTCCTGGAAACCAAATCCAGTTTATGATGGGAAATGAAGGTGCGAATGTTAAACCTCGTGGCAGCAGTATAAATATCATCAAATGAGGACCTAAAAAAGGTCAACAAAGTTGAGACAGATCAAGTAGACTGAGCTTGACAGGTCAAGTTAGTGTCAAGCCTTTTTCCCTATACACATGAGAGAAGAGGTCAGCTAAACATCTAGCTAAAGATAATTCAAAACATCTTGACCCAGTTTGGCTTTGGAAAAGGAGACAAAAAGCTGGTCTATCCTCCTGAATGTTGTAGTACAATGGAGGTAGAAATGTTGCTGGCAATGCACATCCAAACAATGAAGCATATATTCTCCTTTATTTGAAAAATTTTTAAAGAAAACTGGTAGAATGGTGCATTAGTTAAGAGAGGTCTCTGTAGCTACCTTAGTTATGAAAGATGGATTAGTCCACAGAAACACTTTATCCTTGTGGGAGATAATGTATGGAGGTTTGCGTGGCAGAGCTTGAATTCTGACACTCTCTGAGCTAAAGTAATAGTAACCAGGGAGAATGCTTTCCAAATCAACAACGTAATGTCCACCCTGACAGTATGTTCAGAGGGTGGCAGGGTTAAAGCTTGGAGTAAAATAGCCATATTCCAAAGAGGGGTACGAGACTTAAGTGGAGTCTAATAAGGAAAGTATCTCTCAAGAAAGCTTTACATAACTTTAGGGATTCTAAGGTAGCATGGTTTTCTCCATCATGAAAATTTGAAATTATCACTAACTGAACCTTAATATTAGAGTAATTAGTCCCTTCTTGAGAAAAAGGAAGACTGCTAGGAGCCAAAAAAGGATCCAGATTTCTTTGGGAGTCCCAGATAGCAAATCTTTTCCAATTACTCTTATAGATTTTTCTGATAAATGGTCTCTGGGAAGAAATGAGAATATGGATCCCTTGGGAAGACAGTCTGGACTGACTAGTCATCAGGTGGGACATACCAGATGGGTGAGAGAGAAGACCTGGATTGGGGTCCATCACCCATGGTGGATGTATCGAGTGAGGCCAGAGGAAGGGACACCACACTTTTCAAGGCCAGAAAGAGGCAATGTGGATGACAAAAGTTTTCCTCTGTAGTGCTTTCTATAGAAATTTCAGGATTAGTGGGTAGGAGGAAAAGTATAGAGAAGACTGGAGAGTCAACTGTGCATTAGAGCATCCTTCAGTGATTCCCACTCTGGGGTATCAGGGCAAAGTACCTGCTATATTTGTAGCTGGTGGAAGAGGCATAAAGATCACAGCATGATTGACCTCATTGACAAAAAATTTGTTCTGCCACTTTTGGATTGCAAAACCATTTATGAGGTAGCAGGATCTGCTCAAGCTGCCCGCTAAAATTTTGGCATTCCCTGGTATGTGCATTGCTATTTGGAAGTGGTTAGAAGATATCATCCATTGCCACACTCTCATAGCTTCTTGATGCAAAGGGTAGAAGCATATTTCCACTTGTTTGCTGATGTACCAGACTACCAACATGTTGTCCATCTGGACAGAAATCATCTCTAGAGGAAGGGCACCCTGAAAGGCCTGGAAATCCAGGAGGATTGCCCCCATTTTTAAGACACTGATGTGAAGCCTGGCCTCAGATGAAGACCATGTGCTTTGGACCATCCTTCTCATGTAATGCCTTCCCACACAGGGTAAGAGGTATCTGTGGTCACCATGTTTTTTGGAGGGGAAGCATCAAAAGGGCAGCCCTAGGGAACTTCATGAGATTGAATTCACACTTTATGTGACTCATCTAAATGTTTATCAAATGAACCTGAAAGCTCATGTGTTGGTAAATGATGGATGACTGAACTGCCAGTGTTCATGTGTCCACAGAAATACTGTCATCTAATATATCACCAAGGGAACTAAGGTAAGAAAAGTCACCATCGACCACAATAGATGAAGAACCAATCTGGCTAGTGGCATTTGGCAGAATATAAGCTGTAGGACCTGGTAGCAAAGGGTGGACAGTCTGCTCACTGACAGCCTTGCTAACTGTGTAGTGGTATCTATACGAGCTCCTATAAACTCTGAAGTCTGTACTGGAGAAAAATGAGACTTGTATTGATACATGATATGCCCAACAATGAGCAAAGATGAAGCAGGTAGTTTCTATGTTGAACTAGAAGAAACCTGGTTAAGGAGCCACTCTTTCAGGTAGGGAATCACTAGAAACCTTTACAGTCTGAGATGAGTTGCAACTACTGCCAAACACTAGGTGAGCACCCGGGGGGGGGGGGGTGTTGTGATGAGACCAAACAGCAGGACTCTGAACTGGAAGTGACTGGCTCCCAGCTGGAAGAGGAGAAACATTCAGGACTGCCTGTCCATCATAATGTGGTAGTATACATCCTGAAGGTCTAGCGAGAGCATCCAATCATCCTTCCTCAACAGGGGAAGGATTGACTGTACCATGACCAACCAGAACCTCTTGTGTTTGACATACTGATTGAGATGGTTAGGTCCAAAATTGGTCTGAGGTCCCTGTTCCTTTTCGGCATTAAAAAAAAAATCTTGAATAAATTCCAAATCCTTGTTGGTATGGCGGAACCTCCTGGATGACTTGTTTATCTAGCAGCTTTTTTATTTCTATAGCTGCACCCTTTCTTTGCATGGGTGGAACATTGGAAAGTTTCTTTTGTGGTGGAAGTAGGCAAATAAAGGGAATGTAATAACATGTGGTTCTGACAGTCTGCACCCATAAATTTTTGGCGTTGGATGTCCAAGCTTTTGGGTGTACAGATAAGCACCTCTTGACTGCTTCCAGAGTACAGCATTTGGGCCACCATATAGGAGCACTGATAAGTACTTTCAGAGAAAGGATCCCTGAGGACTTGATTCTGAAGACCTCCTTTGTTGCTTGGCAATGTCTACCATTAAATTTCCCCCCTCTGTCATGGGGGGATCTGTCTCTAGGTGTGTTCAGACACAACCCTTGAGACTTCCAGAACCACAGCTTCTTATCCCCTCTCTGTTTTTCGAGAATTTCCTTTGAGGTGTAGAAAACTGTATTCCTATGGCAGAAGGGGTTTTCCCTTCTTGCTGACTCCTAGAGAGTGAATTTTTGACTTTGGGTCTGAAAGGGTTCGACACATCATGGGGAGATTTACAAATTATGTCTTTAAAGCTTCCAGAAAGTCACACAAGTGCATCTAAGCATGTTTCCTTATGGTAATGCCTGTACCTACAGCTCTCAAAGCACCTTCAGCAACATTGTATATAAGAAACATAGAGGCATTTGATAGGGGCTGAAGGATGGCTAGCTGCAAGTCCATGGTTTTCTTGTTCCCTGCAGACATGAACCCTGAGAGAGAGAGAGAGAGAGACAGAGAGAGAGAGAGACAGAGAGAGAGAGAGAGACATGGAAAGATGTTTTATCAACTCTTTCTGAAACCTTGAAATGTGTGCCAAGTAGTTCAATGACCTAAATGTAAAGGTAGCTGAAGGGTAAACTCAATTCCCATATCTATGCAAAACCCTAGACTCACTTTGTTGGGATGGACAGATGAGTTCTACTCTGTGAGCTCCTTTTCGGTGGCTGTTACTAGTACTATAGAGTCCAACAGTGGACCATTGCTCCAATATTGTCAATCATTTGGAGCAACAAGATATTTATCTTTTTTTTAAGTATTAGTTCTGCCACATCCACTTCTTCTCATGCCCACTGAAAGATCAAATCCAGCATCTCATTGGCTGGAGGGGCCTTCCAAGAAGTAGCTAAACTGGATCCAAATGCCTTAAGAAACACTGATTCCTCTTGGGAGGAAGCTTCAGAAGACTAACCTGTGTCGATTTCTAGGATCTCTGCAAATGACACATCCTCAAGAAATGATCTGGGGGACCCCTCCCATTCATAAAATCAGTTTCTTCAAAGTGACTCCTGAGGGGTGTCATTGTGCCTCTTCTTACACATATGTTTCTGAAAAACCTCAGCAGGGACATGTTCTGGAGAGTACTGAGAAGACTGATGGAGGACCTGGATATGGTGGAGGACCTGGATATGGAATTTTTGAAAGCTAAAAGAATACAAATGTCCCTATGGGATAGATTGAGTAGGATCAGGACCCAGGGCTTTTAGCTGTGGGGCAGATGGAACTGACAGAGATAAAGAAGCCCATTCACCAGCAGTGGAGAGAGCTCTGTTGACTGCCTCAAAAGCAGATGCTGAGAGGGAACCCTGCCCCTCTCCAGTAGGAGCCGAAGACTCCATGTTACATATTGAAAGAACAAAAGTTACAAAATGTGAATGCTCAGAGAGCAGAAATGCCGCAACTTGAAGTTTTTTTTTTTTATCACAGTACAGTGAAGATTGGAATATTTGCCTTTTCTTCACTGTAGTGTGATCTCGGAGTTGGAAAACATACTTAGTGGGGGGGTGTGGGGGGCAGCCCCCCATAATAACATTTTCGAGTTGTGGCATTTTCGCTCATCTGAGCATTCACACTTTGTAACTTTCATTCTTTCAATATAGACCCAGCCTCCACACCTAGATGACCAAGAGAACAAATTTGGCTATTCTCTGAGACTGATGCTAGAGCTGAGCTGACTAATGCCAAATGTCAGAGAGGAAGGGATGGTTCTGCAACTTCAGAGTCAATACACTGCCTCCAGAACTGGCACCAAAGGCTGGCTCTAGGATCCCTCTGGATACAAGAAACAGAACCAGTGGAATCAGAGAAGCTGCCATGGTTTAAGATTACCATATATTTGGATCCAACATGGACAATTCTTGTGGGAATCTCAAATCCAGTATCCCTGAAGATGGAGGGTATATCTGGGTAGGAGCAATCACTGGTAGGATCAAACAGCCAAAGCTCATGGGTCCAATGGGAGATGGAGCTGTAAGAGACCCCAGCTAAATTGGGTCCTAAGGAACTTCCTCATCATTCTATCCACATCTGCTTCTGTCATGATTCTGGTAGACCTAACAGACCTTAAACAGGAAGATGTAGAAGGGGATCTTGATGGTCATTGCACCAGTCTGTCCTGAAGAAAGTGGGAATGCAGCCTAGTAAAGATTGGCTCCAATGAAAATCTTGGTTCCAGTAAGGGAGAAGACCTGGATCTTACAGGTGTCGGGTCCAGTGGAAGAGTAGGAGCCTATGATGTGGACCTTTTGGTGGCCAGATATGAAGATGGTAGAGAATAAACAGAGTGGTCAGGGGATCACTTCCTAGTCTCTTTGTCCTTTTCCCTAGGCTTGTCACTCTTCACCCCTCTAGATTTGTCTGAGGATTTTTTTGCCAGATGGGGAGACTCCAGAAGCAGAAGACATAGACTTGGATGATTCTCTCTCAGAAGCTGGGAGAAGCCCTTTCCAAATAAGCTTGTTCGTACATGCAATAATAGCCTGGTGGCCAAAGGCCATACGGATAGAGCAGTTGTCATCCCAGTGGACAGCACCCAAACAATAAATACATTTTTGGTGTGCATCTGGATTTGGGAGTTTGTAGGTGAAAGCCAAGCATTTCTTGTACCCTGATGGCTTGTCTGACATGATGAAGCTAGACAGAGAAGGAAGAGAAAACTTCAAACAACTATCATAAATAGAGTAGTACAAGATTTTTTAAGTAGAAAATGCTGACAATGATAGTATAGACCATCCATCTACAACCCCTTTTTCTCATATTTGCGCATAGGGTCAGGGTGTCACTTCAACAGTGACAGTCATCTACATCTAAGATTCACACCACCAGGTGCCACAGTTGTTCTTTCACATCACAAATGCACACCTATGGCCATTTAAAGCATCCAATCCACCTACTGCATGTTGTTTGGAATTTGTGATGAAACCAGAGCACCCAGTGGAAACCCATGAGGACACAGGGAGGGCATACAGATGCCGCACAGAAAGCATCCCAGCTGAGAATCGAACCAGGAAACCTCTTGCTGTGAGGTGAAAATGTTATCTGCTGCATTACTGTGCTACCCTATGTACTAGTTAAGAGGTGATATAAGTACTCTAATAAAGGAAAGGTGAGACAAAATGAGAAGTAATCCTTTTATACAAAAATGTTTTTGTTAAGGGGAAAGATACAAGAAAAAAGGTACTCTATTGCAAAAGGGAGACTACCAAGAATCTAACAAGAATGATACAAGAATAATAATACTAAGGGGAAAAATTTAGCTGAAGTGAGCCTGAGCAAAGTGGACCATGTCTGTTTTCCACAAATGGCAAATGAGATCTTAGGTAATCGTGGGGACAGGAGGTTATTATGGATAAGGGGAGGAGTCTGAACTGTGGATCCTGAATTTTAAAAGTGGCTGAAGTTGGATGCCAGGTTGTTTCCAAAGACTCATCCACTAAGGAAAGAATGGAACAGACATCAGCTCCATTGGTACAGAAACCCAGAAGGGTTTTTGTGTGGCACCAACAAACAAATGTCTTCCATTTACTGATAAGATTTTAGTAGTAGTTTTTTGGCCCCTCTCATATCTACTGAATGTCAGCAGAAAAAAGGTGTCTACTAAGTATCAAAATGAATCATCCAGGCAACCAGCTAAAGTTTTGAGATGGCATGTATCAAATTCCCCCTGACTTATGTGAGAGATTTGAAGTGTGATGAAGCTTGTGGTAATTACCCTTTGTCAACTATATAAGAAGGGTGAATTATAAGTTAAATACTCACCATAGCTAGGCATCTGTGCTGTCCATTTTTCATTCTTCCTCATTTAGGGGTCACAGATCCAATCCTTAGGTCTGACTCAGCCGCATACTTCAGACTTCAGATCCAACTCTACAGGTGCTCACTCTACCCACAATGCCCTATTTCATCCCTATTGCCTCAGCTCAAGTTTGGTTTGCTGCTCTTTTTCCCAATAATATAAGAGAAGCAGATATAGCCAGATAGAAAAGAATGGGCTCAATCCGGAAACTATAGGTTCCAAACACAGTGAAATAGATCCTACCAGAAGAAAAAAATGGATGAGGGATGGATGGGAGGGGAGTTGAGGAAGAATGAAAAATGGACAGTACAGATGCCTAGTTATGGTAAGCACATAACATATAAATCTGATGTTGTCCTTTTTGTTCTTTCTCACTTATGGGACAGAGTCCTCAGCTACATTGACCATGGGTTACTCCTATGGAATGATATTCCAGAGTACTGACAAACCAAAGGAGGCTCTATTTCTTGATATGATGGCCAATTTGTGATGTGAAACAAAGGTATGAGTCTGGGACCATGTAGCTGCTGCACAAATGTCATCAATAGCCGTTCTTGACCAATAAACAGATGAAGTAGCCATGGATCAAACTGAGTGAGCTTGAGGGAGGTTTGGGTATTCTCAGATCCTTCTGACAGTAATTCCATGCAATACAGTCTGTAATCCATTTAGCTAAGGAAACTTTAGAAACTGGTTGGCCTAGCTGATTTGGTGAGAAAGATACCAAAAGTTGGTATGACTTTTTAAACTGTTTTGTTCTATGAAGGTAAAAACATAGTTGTCTGTGCACATCAAGGAGGTGTAGCATGTACTCTCCTTTGCTGGCAAAATTTGGAAAGAAAACTGGCAAGTGAATGGACTGGTTGATGTTATTTTTAGGAACTACTTTAGGTAAAAAAGAAAGGTGAGTCCATAGAGAAACCCTATCTTTATGAAAAACAATGTAATGAGTTTTTCCTGAAATAGCCTGGAGTTTGGATATTCTTTTTGCCCATGTTATACCTACCAAGAAAACCATCTTCCATGACAGAAATTTAACATCAGATTTGTTTGTCATTTCATTTTGTGTTAAACCTTCAAGTACCACAGTAAGATCCCAAGGCAGTGAGGAATACTTTATCAGAGGTCTCAGAAGAAAAATGTCTTTCATAACAGCTTTTCACAATCTAGAGGAAGCCAAGGAAAAATATTTATTCCCTGTGTGTAAATTTGAAATTGCTGCCAACTGAAGTTTAATTGTTGAAAAATTAGCCCCATCTTTGAAAAGAGTTTTCAAGAAATGAAGAATAGCTGAAACTGGTGCAGAAAAAGGATCAGTCTCCTTATCTGTAGACCAGATAGAAAACCTTTTCCATTTACTTTTATAAACTTTTTGGTAGAATCCTTTTGAGAAACCAAAATAATGTCATGAACTGAGGAAGAGAGTCTGGACTGTTTAACTATTACTGGAAGTGGATAAACCATGCTGTCAGCTTGAGGTCCTGAATGTTGGGGTGTTGAATCCTCAACAAATGAGAGAGGAGATCCTGAGTAGGATCCAGTATCCATTGAGGATAATGAAGATGAGACCATAGAAAGGGAAACCATATTTGGTTAGGCCAGAAGGGGGCAATAAGGATTACTGAGCTCTTCAGCCTGCTTGCTTTTGGAAAACATCTTGGAATCAGGGGAAGAGGAGAATAAACATAAATGAGACCCGAGGGCCAAGCATGAAGAAGAGCATCTGTCGATGACTCCCCCCTGTGGGGGAACAGAGTGAAGTACTTGCTGCACTTGCTGTTGAGAGGAGTGGCAAATAGGTTGCAGTAAGGTTAACCATAATGCCTGAAGATCATATTTGCTACTGACTGATAGAGACACCACTTGTGAGAAATCAGAATGTATCTGCTTAGTTTGTCGACAAGCATGTTGGCTATTTCCAGAACGTGTGTTGCAATTAGAAAGCAGTCTGATGAGATCACCCATTCCAAAACCCTCATGACCTCACTGCAAAGGGGATAAGATTGCATTCTTCCTTTTTGTTGATGTACCAGACTACAGACATGTTGTTGGTCTGAACTGCAATAGTCCCCAAGGGAAAAGCATTTTGAAATGCCTGAAATGCTAAAAGGACTGCTCTCATCTCTAGAACATTGAAATGCAAGTTGGTCTCTTGGATAAACACATGCCTTGGCCAGTTCTTCCCAAGAAATGCCTCCCCCACCCCAGATGAGCAGCTTCCCTGGTCACAGTGACTACTGGGTTTGGTAGAACAAAGTTTCTGCACAGAAACAAATAGTCAGATTGTATTCACCAGCAAATGTGCTGTTTGCAAATTGGAGTGAGTTTTACTTGAAAAGACAGGGGTTGATACAGAATGAACCACTGTACAGCTAGACTCCATTGGAAGACCCACATAAAAAAGTGTGCAAGAGGGAGTTGTATTATGGCAGTTGACATCAACCCAAGTACAAGTATCACTAATCTTGTTGGAGGAGATGGATAAAAAAGAATAGCCTGAATCTGGTTTCTGATGGAAGTAATGCAGTGGAGAGGTAAAGATGCTATTTGTGATGTTGTGTCCACAATTGCCCCTATGAATTCAAGGCTCTGAACTGGTGTAGGTTTTGATTTGACAGTATTTATTGTAATACCCAAAGAGCAAATAGTCCCTGGCATATTGTATTTGATGCTTGGAGGGGGGCAGTGAGGAGTCAGTTGCCCAGATACGGAAGCACCTGGAATCCCTTCACTTTCAAGTGAGCTGTGACTACTGCCATGCATTTGGTAAATACTCTGTCTGTGGTGAATCCAAAGGGCAGAACTCTGAATTGGGAATAACTGGCATCAAGCCAAAGGAGGAGATGTCTTCTAGATAATCTATTTTGATATGGTAGTACACATCCTGAAGATTTATAGAGCACATCTAATCATCCTTGTGCATAAAAGGCAGTATGGACTGAGCCATGACCATTTGGAACTTCGCCTTCTTTGTATACTGGTTCAATTTGCTTAGATTCAAAATGGGTCTTAGGTCCCCTGTTTTCTAAAAAGAAGCATGAATAAGTTCTGAATCACATCTGGTCTGGATGATTCTTTTTTCTAGCAGCTTTTGTATTTTTTGTGCTGCGGCCTTCCTCTGACTAGGTGGAACATCAAGATGTTTCTTCCTTTGACAATGAGCAAGAAGAGAAAATGGTACATAATAACCTCCAGATATTATTCTTAGGGGGGCTATATCAAAACATCGAATGACTAAAATCATGAACGCTCTAAACTGCGAAAATGCCTGACATCAAAGTGCTTTTTTGGAGATCGCAGTGCAGTGAAGATTGGAATATTTGCCCTTTCCTCACTGTAGTGCAATCTCAGAATTGAAATATATGTTTAGTGGGGGTGTGGGGGGCACAGCCCCCCACAATAATGAGTTTGAGGTCCAGTATTTTTGCTCTTTAGAGCATTCACAATTTTAATCATTCAATGTTCTGATATAGACCCATTCTTAGCACCCATAAATCTCTTGTGATGTTTGTGCAGCCATCTAGCTGACAGAACCAACCCCCGACTGTCTCCAGAGTTGGACAGTTGAGCGGCACTTCAGGAGTGCTGATAGGGCCTGTCTGAAAAAGAATCCCTAAAGCCCTGGTTCTGTGGGACTCCTCTGCCTCTAGGGCAATGTCTACCATTATAATTTCTCCCTCTGCCTCGGGAGGAATTTTCTCCACACAAATCCTGGAAAAGTCCCTGAGATTTATGGAACCACATTTTCTTACCACCTCTCTAGTTCCTAGATAAGGTCCATTGAGGTGTGGAAAACTTGATCCTCATGGCAGACAGGGTCTTTCCTTCTTGTTCACTATGGGTAAACATATCTTTTACTGATGGCCCAAACAAGGAAGTGCTGTCAAATGAGGTGTTAACAAAGGATGTCTTAAAAGGCTCCACAAAGTTGCATAGCCGCATCCAGGTATGTCTGTTGATGACATTGCCTGAACTGACTGCTCATGCGGTCTCTTCAAATTAACCTCATTGAAGCATTTGAAATAGATAAAAGAGTGGCCAGTTGACAGGAAGTCCTTTTGAAATCCTTAGTAAACATAGACTCCGAGAAACAGTATCTGATAGCTCTTTAGTCAAATCTCTCTGAAGCCTAGTAAAGTACGAGAGGTAATTAAGTGACCTCAGAGTGAAAATAGCTGAGGTAAACACTCACTTTCCAAATCTGTCTCTGGACTCTCTATTAGGTTGATGGACAGAGGAACTCTGTTCTGCTAGCTCTTTCTTAGTGGCTGCCACCACCATCATAGCATCAGCTGGGACTCCTTTGCTCCAATGGGGTCTGTCTGCAGGTGGGGCCAAAAACTTGTCAAGGTACTTGAGGATGTGCTCGATAGCATCTGGCTTCTTCCATGCCTGGTGGGAAACCAGGTCAATAAGTTTATCTACTGGGAGGGTTACCCAAGACATAGATGGGCCAGAACCAAAATCTTCCAAGAACACTGATTCTTCTGGAGAGGACGTTTGGGAAGACCAACCACCTTTCTGCTTCAGGATCTCTAGTATATCTCCAAAGGAGATGTCATCTGGTGGTGATATGGGGATCCCTTTCCTTCATCAAAATCGGTGTCTTCCATGAGAGACACCATGGGGGAGTCTATGTGTCTCCTCTTACATGTCCTCTTCTAGGGCACCTCTTCCATGGGATGTTCTGGAGAGAGGGGAAGTTCCTCCACTGGAACTGACTTTAGACTACTTAAGCTGGCTGTCCCTGTGGTATAGGTCTGAATGACTCAGAGCTCAGAACCAATGAGAATAAATTGGTAGGACTGGAAATATGAGAAGATGGTTCTCTCTGGAGTGAAAAAGTCCTTTCCACCACCTCGAACGCCAGGGATCAGGAAAAGCCCTGAACTGTTCTCTTGGAGAGAAAGCTTCCAAGGAAATTGGATAATTGCTAACCCCAGATCCAAGCCTCGAGGGAAGAATCAGATCAGAAATGTCTAGGGTCTAACTTCCAAGGGGAAGGGATGGATCTGACAAAACTGGAGCTGAATCTACTCCCTCAGCTCCAACAACACTTCAGTACTGAGGCTCATTCTGATCTGTGGGTATTGGAGCAGAACCCATCTGGGGAAACAGTCGGAGTAGAGGAGGTAACTTTCCTTAGATCTGACACCAAGGCTCTCAGGGATCTGAGATCCTGGGGCTCTGACCCCATGGGTCAGATCTGAGAAGGAGATAAAATAGACTTTGAATGCACAGTCATGTATCCAGAAAGGGAATAGAGCTGATAGGAACCCCATCTGGATCTGAGCTTTGAGAAATTTTCCCATCATCCTATCCACATCTGCTTTGGATGAACTTTGGAAGGACCTAGAAGATGCTATGGAAAGGGGCCCAGAATATTTCTTTGGAGTCTGAAACAATTGTGCAGGTAAGGAGGGTGAAATATGTTTTACATATATTCAGGTGCACAGCTATTATGAGACATACCAGGCTTTGAATCTGAGGATATAGGATCTAGTGTGGATGTTATCAGTGAAGGAGAGATAATTATTGGAGCCAAAAACCTCAGATCCAAAGGTAGTTTCAGATCCCAGAGTAGGCTGAGGGACTTTGGGTATGAATATGTTGGAACCATGATTTTTCTTACTTTTTCTATAGGCTCCAATGAAGACTTTGGGGACTTCAAAGTACACCTTTTCTTGTGCTCTAAAGAAATTGCTTTACTAGTTTTTGAAGGGGTTTGACCCCAGAAAGTGAAGTAGCATGAAGTAGATCTTTCAATATTAATTTGTTACACCTGTCAGCCAATGCTCTAGGATTAAAAGTAGAGCACACTGTACAGGCCATATTTAAATGGTCCAGTCCAAGGCAATAAATGGACCCCTTGTGGGATCTGTGCTGGGGATCTTATGCCCACAATAAGTACATTTTTGAAAACCCGTCAGTTTTTCAGACATGATAGCAAGGAAAAAAAAGAACATAAAGTATAAAGTATATAACAATAAAGATATTTTTTTTGTAATAGAGCAAAGAAAAGAAGAAAAAGCACAATTTTACCAATTATGGTAATTATAGTAATTACCCTACTTAAAAAGATAAAGAGAGTACCAACAATGGTAAGAAAGACTATTAGAAGAGCAGCAGAAAAGCAAATTATTCCTAATGCCAGTTAGGTATTAAGGAACATTTTTTAAGGTTTAAAATTTAAAGATGCAAAGAGAGGTAATCCATCAAACAAGTTTCTTAATAATGCTTGAGTGGGGAGCCTGCGTCTAACCACAATGACAGCAAATGAGATCTGAGGCAGTAGGCATGAAGTAGGGCATTATGGCATAGCTCTCAACCTTCCATTTCCAAAACGAGGAACACACACATTCATAATGTGGAACAAATGTGCAAAATGTGGAACACATACTAATGGCTTACTAACAACTTCAGCTAAGAAGGTCATAGGATGGTTAAAATATGCTGATTTACTTACAAAGAAGAACCTTTAATGAATTACTATGATTAATTTCTATTTACCAGGATTTCATTTAAATACATTCCTAACAATGAATGTGTGATAGACTATTTCAATGTGGAACTTTGAGGAAGTTCGAGGAACATGAACTGTTTTAGACCCCAAATGAGGTACGTTCCTCATAATGATGTACACTTGACAGGTATGCATTATGGGTAGAGGGAGGAGCTCAATATATGGATCTGAAGTCTGAAGTATGTGGCTGAGTCAGATCCATGGATTGGATCCATAACCCATAAGTGAAGAGGAATGAAAAGGACAACATCAGATCGACTGTTATATGAGCCAAAAGAGAGTCACCATAATGATCTTTGAAAGGTCCTTCTGAATTTTCAAAATGACCCTGGATATCACTGGAAAGGGTGAAAAAGTACATAGGAACATTCCTATTCGAATTAATAAAAACACATCTGGATTCCATACATCCCTACAAGAAGTCCTGAAGCAGAATTTGTTCAGTTGTCTATTTTGCAAAGAATTCAAACAGATCTACTTTAGGTGTTTCCCACAACTGGACCATTTCCTGAAAGTCCCCCAGTTCAATTTCCACTCATGAGGGTCTGTCGTGATTCTGGTCAACTTGTCTGTCACTATATTTTGATTTAACAGAATCTAAGAAGCTTGGAGGGTTAAAAAGTTGTGATCTGTGATCTCCCAAGCTACCATAACCAGCTGAAACAGACAGTAAGACCTAGTGCAACATGTTTGCTTATATACCACATCACTGTGGTATTGTCTGTAATCACCTGCAAAGGCCCTGGTAACAACAAGTGATAAAGGGAGTTTACAGCATGAATAAAGTACAGATGAGTAAGATCCACTTACCCATATTAGTAGATGTTCGATTTCCCCACAGCTGCAGTAGCCTTTAGGCTATATGGGTTGTGTCCTGCCTGGGAAGCAATAACTGCCAGTTTCCAAAAGCTCTAGGTTCCTTCCATACCTTTGTTCTGACTGCTGATTAGTGAATGGTGTTTGGGGAAATCAGCGGAATGAAGATTTCTTCAGGACTACCTTGCCCAAAAGTAAGGAAGGAGTGTACTCATGCTAACACTAACCAATATAGTATTTTATATAATTTTATGTCCCAGCAAACAACTATATGCAAAAATAGGGGGATGGGGAGGGTGTGTGGCTACTGCAGCAGTGAGGAATACGAACATCCATGGTTATGGGTAAGTTCAGTTTACACAACTGTACTATGTTTATTATTCTTATTGTTGTAGTAGCCTTTAGGCTATATGTGTCAATTACCAAAGCTTATCCAACCTGGGAGTATGAAAGACATGGATCCAGAAGCCCCTAGAGAATGATCCTAGGAAAGCCTTTCCTTGATGTAGAAGGGTTGAGTGCCTTGATCAGGACAAGCATATCTTATATTAATGTCTTTCCATATCTCCTTGATATCCCACATATCTTGCACTTTTCTCTCTTCTGAAACTGATTCCCAAGCAATGTCCAATGCATCTGTGGTGACTGACTGCTTTGGAGCAGGGAGGGAGAATGGGAGACCTGAATTTAGGGATATTTGCTGCCTCCACCAAGTGGTTTCCCTTCTGACAAACCCCAGCACTGATATTTGAAAAGACCAATGATGTTGGTGGAACCAAAGAGACTTCAGATACCACTGTATCTTTGTCATGTGGAGTCTTGCCAGGGATATTGTGAGAATCTTAGATGCTATAAGACCTTATGCCCTGAGGAATTCTCTCACAGTGACAGAAGTCTGAATGGAAAACCATAGAAATAGAAATAGCTCTAGATATAGATCTATTTTTTCAATGGAAGAAAAGATTTTTGTACTGTAGTCTAGCTGACACCCCAGGAGCGCACTCCTTTGTGAAGGATTCAGAAAAAGACTTTTGAATGTCCTTCAGGAATCCCAAGTGAGAGACTCCAGACACTTTGAAAAAGACTCTGCAAAGATAAGCAAATAATCTATATATGGAAAAAATGTTGGTACCCTGTAACTTGCAATGAGAAATAACGGGAGCTAAACACTTTGTGAACCCTTTGGGTGCAGGGGATAATGCAAAGTGTACTGCATAGAACTGATAATGTGATCCAGATACACAAAGTCTTTTGAAAAGCCTGATGTCTGGATAAATACAAATGTGATGATAAGCATCTTTTAACTCTGCTGTTACCAGGAAACTTAAATGAGGAATAAAATATAAAAGGTTGTGAAATTACTGCATTTTGAACTTGGGAACCATCACAAAAAAAAAGTTTAGTAAAGAAAGATTCAAAACTGGCCTCCAAGCATTTTCCTTCTTTGGCACTAAAACATCCTTGAATAAAAGCCTTCCCTAACTTTGGTAAGAAGAAGAAACTGGTTCTATCACTGCCTGCAAAAGGATGTGTTGATGGATGAGGAAAATAAAAGAATTTGGTCTGGTGGAGGAGGAATTACCCCACTCACCAGGAAAGGAGGGCTTTCCCTCCACTGCCATCTGTAATTTTGATGAATGATCTTAGGAACTAATTTGTCTGAGACTACCTGTTGCCAAAGTGAAAAGCGGAGAGTCAGACTTTCTGAGAGGAAAGAGGCTAACAGGGTGGAATGGTGGTACAAAGTCCCTTAAATAGTCATTCCGAATTATTGAACTGTCCCTAGTTTTGGTGGGTTCCTGATTTATTTATTTATTTTTTGTAAATCCCTGTCATTTTCCCTTAAAATTATATTTACATTGCAAAATCTTCGAGATTCTGTGTATCATTTAGTTCATAGTTTCATAGGTCAGTACTAAGCTAACTGCCCTTGCGAGCCATTTTAAGCCTAGCCGGTTATCCCTTGTGAGACTCAAGCCCTGCACCTTGTGTTTGTAAGGCAGACACCTTAACCATTAGGCCACTCTCCCATCCCTTTTCACCCTTTCATAATAGTTTTTCATCACCTCTACAGGACAGGATCAAAAAACTAAATCTCTATCTAAAGTAGAATTTAAAACTGTTAGAAAGATTGGTGCATTACATATTTAGACAGAATTTACATTCTAGAGGAACATGACCATTTGATTGAAGGTCTTGATATGCACCTAGTAACTATTTCAGGCCATGCACCAATACTAACTAAAATAAAAACAAAGAGTAATTAAATAAAAATGAGACACTGGCACTTACCCACCTATCTGTTGAAAAGAAAGGAATTTAAGGAATGGGTAGTGGAAATTATTCAGGAGCTATTAAAGAAAATAGAAATTTCTTCTGAAAATATTGTTAGGGAGAGGGATACAATTAAAGTGGAGTTTAAAAATAGGACAGAAATTAAAGGGAGATATGGTTTAGAAATAACAAGAATTATTTAGAGAAAAGAACTAGGTACCCAAAGGTCTCCATTTTTGGAGATTTTCAAATGGTGTACAAGCAGTGACTGAGTACCATTGAGACTTAATTGAAGTTTTCAACAGAGCAGGTTGTGAACTGTTACAAGTAATAATAAAGCACAACAATATTTTAATTGACCAACTATCAAGGGCCATTGATTATTTAAACAATTTCATCACTAAAGATTTACTGTTTGACCATTTCAAAAGTAATTATAAAATATATTTCATTCAGTGGACAAAATTTGAGATGGTATTTTGAAAAGAAAGCTTTCTAAATTTAAGAGAAAAAAAGAAAGCTATTGTAAAGGGGAAGTATACCCTAAATGCCCCAATAAAGTTTGCATTAGACAACACATCTCCAGTGAATGGCCAATAAGAAATCAGGAGAAGGTTTCATCTATGGAACAAGAGAGCAACCGTCAGCAGAAAGAGGGCCCTTTAGAATTAAGATGATTGGAGGGGGTGCAGAACAAATGACAACAGCCAATAATGGAAGACCATCAATAAAACAAGGATTATTATAATCAACAGGGAGCCAGAGTGAAGAAGAACATTTCCAACTATGATAGATACAGGAAGTAATAACTGTTAATAGTGCTGGCAATTCATCAGAATCTCAACATTTAAGTTGATTAATAACACTTTAAAGGCCTTTAAAATTTATAATTTTTCTAATAAAAGCATTAATACATGTCATGCAGATATACTGTCCAAAGAGTTAATGGTTGAACCTGCTAGAAGGGCTGAACATTGTTAATTCTCTGATTTATTTAAAAATGTTCACGGGCAAATTGAATTTGTCATTATGGTTTCAGAACGTCAGTATAACTGCTAATTTAAGAAAGTTAAAAAGATCAAGTTGTTTTAATCCACCATTAAATAGTTATGTTCAAATGTATGAGAGAGTATGTGAATTTTGAAATGAGAAATATCTTATCACAACCATGTAAAAATAAGTTTGTTAATATATCTAGTGAGGAAGTCAAAGTTCTAAAAGAAATGTGTACAGATAAAAGCTTAAGGGTTATGAAACCCAACAAAGGGGGAGGGTTTGTAGTGATGTATAACAGTGGATACAATGATAAAATGAATATGTTATTGACAGGAGAAGAATATAGTTAAATTACATCAGCCTATCTTAAGACTGATAGTATACTGATGGATATGCTATTTCAGGGACAAACAGAGAAAAGTTAATTTTTTTTCATGGTGAATAAAAAAAACCCATTATAGCTGAATAATTTAGATTTCCTAGCTGGCACTGACAGTATTTTCATAACTTTTGATGTAAATAACCGTTATTCAGTTATACCCCATGACAGGAGGTTATTATGGTTTGAAGAACAGTTGTTTAATTTGGGTGAATTTAAAACTGACAAGATCAATGCAGCAATTGTAGTCATGGACTCGGTTCTGAGAAATAATTTTATTTATTTTAACAACCGTTATTATAAGCAAGTCACAGGAGTGGCAATGGGGGGCAGCAGTTTTTCCAACCTTGTAATGGCACAATGAGAAAATTTGTTTGTATTTAACAGTCAGTTCCGTAATTTATGGACAGTATATACATGTTTCCTGGATGACAAATTTATTTTATGGTGAGAGACTCAGGAACATTTTGAATTTTTTGCTACATAAATAATACGGTTGAATTTTTAAAGTTTAGTTGGAATTTTTATATGGATAGAATTGTTTACTTGGACATAGAATTGACAAAATATATTTTAAAGTCATGTTTTATTTCAAACATCCATAGAAGAAGGACCTTTTCAAATATGTATCTACACTTTGATAGTTTGCACCCAGTTTCTCAAAAGAAGGCTGTAGTGAAAGGACAAATGGTCCAAATTGCAGACATGGTATCTGAATTTAAAACATTTATCACTGAAATAGAAATGCTAGTTGATATGTTTTTGAAAAGAGAACATCCACTTAAGTTCATTTTAGATATTAAGAATAAAGTTTCTAATAAAAAGAAAAATGGTTTCTATGTAACCATTTTAAATATTGAAAAATCTGAACAAGATAATTGACAAATAGTAAGTATAGATAATATCAATACTTACATAGTTGACAGTAAAGTTATAGGGGAGTGTTTAATACGTAACTGGAATATTTTTAGAATGGACAGCTCCCTGTATAGTAAAATGGATGTTAAACCAATTTTAGTGTTCAGGAAGGACAGCTCATTTATGGATTGGTTGGAGCAAGGTAAAATGAACAATGATATGCCTAATAACAACAAAAAATCGGAGATGGTTAAATGCGGATGTTGTTCACAATGTCCATATATTAAAAGAAAAGATACCTTCAAGGTGAGAAATAAAGTTTACAGTATCAGCAAACATTATACTTGTAATTCAAAACAAATGGTGCATTTAGCTACTTGTGAGCAATGTTCTACATTTTATATAGGGAAGACTTGCAGAAAGCTGAATAATAATTTACAAACACATGCTAGACATAAGAAATGGGAAGGCAATGAAAGCATTATTTAGGGATGTCCAGCTTTTTAAAGAACATAAATTCAGTTTTTTGGTATTGGAAAAGGTCAATAATGATTTAAGAGGTTACATCACGAAAGATCATTTAAGTAAAAGTGAATTGGAGTGGCAACTAAAATTCATTGCTACTTGTCGTTCAGGATTAAATGACTCAGTCTCGATTCATTCTGTTTTAAGACTGAAATATTTAAATGGTTGATAAAATGTGTTTTAGTGAGTTATTTAGCAAGTCTTTTAGAAGTGTTAAATTAATAATTAATGTGTGTAAGTTATTGGTTGGGAAGGAACATATGATTCATTTGATTTTATATTTAACTAGTAATTTATAATGGTTTATAAGTTCTGATGAAGTTCCTTGGGAATGAAAGCACTTTACCTGGAATAAAATTCAAGTATTTTTATTGGAATTATCTCAGTGTCATTCTGAGTGCTACAGGTTGTTTTTATATTAGTTTGTGGCTTTTCCTGTGGTTAACCAGCTTACATTGTCAATATTTAGAGGGCCTGACAAGTGTTAAAGTATTGCAGAATATGGGGAATCTCACAGAACAAGAAAAGGAGTAACTGCAGAATGTTAAATAGAAAATAAGGGATTACCTCAATAATATGCATGAATTTAGAAAGATTGCTGTTAAGCAACTGTTTTTGTAATAACTCTAGAGCACAAAAACCTTTAGCACAACAACTCAGGCAACAAAAAGTAGAAAGGGCTCTCACTAAGTTTATGGAGCCTATAACAAGGAAGATAACAAGGAATCCTGTAGAAGTATTAGAAATATTTCAGAAATTCTATGCAAGTCTGTATAAAGCAGAGAAATATGGAAATCAAGAAAAGGTACAAATGGAAATGTTTATGGAAGAATTAAATATGCCCAGGTTAGAGGTAGAGGAGGCTCAATTACTAACAGGATAGGAGTAGATGAGATAAAAATGGTGATGTATAACCAATCTAAATGAAAGTCCCCAGGAACTGATGGTATTCCTGTGGAAGTTTGGAAGCTAGGAGGGAAAAAATGA
Organism: Protopterus annectens; assembly: GCF_019279795.1. Classification (NCBI taxonomy): domain Eukaryota; kingdom Metazoa; phylum Chordata; order Ceratodontiformes; family Protopteridae; genus Protopterus; species Protopterus annectens. Next base: position 529,112,997 of record NC_056739.1, on the reverse strand, counting down.
TAATGATTTTGATGGTTTTAACAGTATTTTAAGAGGAGGAGAAGTACCAACATCCTGGAGAAAAGTGGTGGTAGCCGTAATACCTAAAAAGGATAAAGATCCAAATTCATAGAGGTGCATTTCAATACTAAACCATGATTATAAAGTGTTTATGTCTATAATGGCTAAAAGAATGGCAAAAGTGATATCAAAATTGATAGAAATGACTCAATGTGGTTTTATGGATGGGAGGCAAATGTTTGACAACATTAACAAAACACTTATGATCCAGAGGGAAGCAACATGTAAGTGAATACCACTGTTGTTGGTGGGTCTTGATGCAGAAAAAGCATTTGACAGAGTAAGTTGGGACTTTATGAGTAGAGCAATGTAAGCATTTGCATTCCCTGATAAAATTATAAGGTTGATTAGGAGGATATATGAGGGATCTGAGGCAAAACTTAAAGTGGGTGGTGACCTCTCTGATAATTTCTGCTTGAGCAGAGAAACCTGGCAGGGTGTCCCCTCTCCCCTTTGTTATTTGTATTATATTTTGAACCATTGGCAAAGAAACTAAGGGACTAAGAAATTCAAGGATATAATTGGTATGGTAGTCAAGAAAAACTGTCTCTATTTGTAGATGATATTATTTTATACCTGACAAAACCAGAACGGGACATTACAGTGTTGTGTAACATGCTGATACAGTTTCAAATCTTTTGGGGGTACAAAATTAATGAAGCTAAAACAAAGGAAAAGCAGAAAAAGCAGTAAATAATGTACCCACACAAGATTTGGTTCAGAAATATCCATATCTAAGGGGATATAATATAATTAAGTATTTAGGATGTGATTAAAAATTATTCTGCTGTGGCAGCTAAGGATATGTGGGAAGAGACCAAACAAAAGATAATAAAAACAGAAAATGGAAGTTCTGTTATATGGATCTCTATAATAAGATACAAGCAGTTGCAATGTTTTCAGTCCCTTTTGCCTTATACACAGGTCAGGCATATTTTTTATCAACAAGAGGAGAAGTTGTGGATTGCAATTAATAAAGAGCCAAAGGATTTTATCTGGGAGGGAAAACAGTAAGAGTCAAGTGGAATGATCTTATTCTTCAACAGAACAAGGCAGATTGGGATTACCTGATTTGAAAGGGTATTTCAAAGCTACACAGTTAAGGCTACATAGCAAAAGTAGAAAACTATAATTCAAAATGGAAAGACATGATGAAATGGGGAGAGTTCAAAAACACAGAGAGACTTGGATTTTGGATGCAGACCTTTAAGGAGAATAACAATAATTATACAGAATATTATATACATAAAGTATAAGAAAGTATTCTAAGAACTAAGCCAACATGGGAATGGAGAAAGGAGATTCTGCCAATAGAGATGACTGCAATTAGAGATACAGACATTAGGTAAGAGGGGGCTGGAATTTGTTGGAGAAAACTGACAAAGGAATCAAGGTATTGGGAGCAAATAACTGGAGAGGAAAAGGTAATAGATTGTGAAGATGCCAAGAACGTATTTGGACTGCAGGTTATAGATTGGCTTCCCTAATAAGGATTGATATCAGAGTATAGGCAAAGAGAAAGAAATAGAGGGATCGTAAATGAAAGACTATTACTGGTAGAGTTTTTAGTAGAATCTAGAACAGAAATTGCCATTAAGAAAGGAATAATTAGTAGAGCATATAACGTATTGCATAACTATAAACATCAATTAGAGGAGGTTAGAAAGGATTGTGAAGAGAGTCTGGATAAGCAATTCACAAAGAAGCAATGGGGGATATATGCATGTCTTCCAAATATGTCACAAAATCTGGAAGATTTAGGATCTTTGCTTGGAAGTGATTACATAGGTATTTTTATATATCAAGTACACTCCGAAGAATTTTTTTCAGGTAGATATCAAATGTTGGAAGTATGATGGGGAAGAAAGAGATAACTGAGAACATATTTTCTGGGAGTGTAATGAGTTGATAGACTTTAAAGATTCCCTACAGACTGCTCTGTTGGAGATACTGGATGAGCAAATTGGTGTAACTAGGGGAATGATTTTTTGAGCTATGATACAGAATTAAAAGTGCCTAGACATAGTATGGCCTTACTGAGTCTAATTATGATGGCTTCCAAAACAACAATTCGAGATAATGGAAATCAAAGTCTAAACCAACTTTACTATAAGTAGCCTAGATAGTAACAGAGAGAAAACAACTGGAGTTGAGATCTTTAGAAAAGGTTAGGAGCAAATTACATAGGAAAATAGGAATTATGGGAACAATATATACAGAGGAGGAATGAGGTTTAAAAGAAGGATGGATTTGAATGAGCTATGTAATGGCTGACAGACAATGACTGGATATATTATAAGTGATGTATGATGTTTGCAGCTACAGTAGTGTTGGCATGGTTTGTAATGTATAATGTTTGCAACTGAAATTGTGTCAGTATGGTTTATTTTCATTTACATAAATGTAAGATTGCCTATGTAATAACTGATAATTTAATAAATAAGTTTCTTGTTTAAAAAAATGAAAAAAAATTAAAGTTAAAAAAATGAAGAATAAACTGCAGACAAAATCATAGTTAGTTAGGATAAATTTTAACATATGAACTTCACAATTCAAAATGCTGAAAATCAAAGTTGTGGAAGCATTGGCGTTTTCCCATACTTATCAATAATCTTCCCACCCCTATCAGAAAGCATAGGATTGGAATTCATTAAATGTTTGACAGCAGTAGGAGTAACTGAAGCTATGGTTATTGAGTCAGGTTTGGGAAGACTGTATAAAAACTTAAAATATTGAGGAACTTTACACATTCTATCTGCCTTTATGTGGGCAGCTGACTAACTAACAGGAAAATTGCAGGCAATGACACACACATTCTCCAAAGCTGACAGAACTGGATGAATGGAAGAAGGTTCTGGAAATTCATTCTGTAACAACTCTGAGACTTGTAAACCTCAGTATTCTCCTACTGGCACATTTCAGAAATAGTGTCAGAGAAAAAGAACCGCAACAGGGATAATCAGAAACTGAGCTCTTCTTTGAGTCTGAATCAGAAATCTCAGGAGTAAACCTATATATGTCCCGTTATCTTCCAGTCCAGATTCAGAATCTTGAATCTCTTCAGGAAAAGAGATACCCCTCCTTCTTTTACCAAAAAACAGCTTATCTGAAGGATCAATAGCCTTAAGTAAACCCTGAGCCAGACCAAGTAACTACTACTGTTTTAAGGAAATCTGAGGAGGAGTAGATACAGGTTTAATTTTCTATTTCTTTTTGACAGGAAGAATAGGGCCAACAATGTTATTAATGGCAGCTGCAGCAGTTTCTCCAAGGATATGCACAACATTCTGAGAAAACAGTGATGTCATCCCTGTTCCCTCTCCCAGGGATGAAAAGAGTGTCTCTCCCTTGTCCACTGAGGGGACACCAACAGACACAAAGGATGTGGGTAACCCACAGTTCATAGTGGCCATAGGTACTACATCACAGGGGTCCAGAAGAAAAGATGAGTGGTCTGAGGAACAAACAATGGCCATGACATAGCCAGCCATGTGTGGCAGAGGCAAATTGCTAGCCTGCTGTGCTGTCAAAGGCTGTTTTCTTAACTTTTTCTTTTTGCAGCTCGAAGAGGGACTGACTTTGAGACCAGTAATTTGTTCAGTGATCAAGGCAAAAATTATGCCTCATTTCTGGGGAGCAAGCACCAAAAGCTGGCAAAAATTAAGTTTTTGAAAGGTAATTTTGTCACATAAAAATGCAGTAGAAAGTACTCTAAAACACCTTGACAGCCCTAAAAAGTAAAATATGCACAATCTGTTAACAGAAAATATGTTTCTTAATTACTTTAGCAACTTTTAAACTGACAGGAATAAAGTACGCTCTCATTTAAAAGTACAATACAGTCTCATGACAGTATATTGAAACACAAACTCCAAGGTTAAAAATAATATTCCTGAGCAAGTAAGTATTCATAAACACATAATGTTTAAATGGAAGCTTTTTACCCCAAGGGGACCTTATCTGCCCATCAAAGAAACAGCACAAGCTAACCATCGATCCTCAAAAGCCTGAGTAGAGCAACTCTTTGGCATTAGAAAAGCTCTGAAGGGCTTAGGACCCAAACCTGTCTTTCTAGTCAGCTCAGCTTGAGGTGTCTAATGGTTTGGGTGCATGGAAGGTGCCCTGAAGTGTTGGAAGCTGGTTGGCTGTTAAGTCCTAAGCGGGATAAAACCCATATAGCTAAGGCTACTGCAGCAGTGCTTAATATGATGAACATCCAATTTTTCCATAGCCAAAAGGGAGTTACCACATAAAATTTGGGGAATTCTTTCTGAATTTTCAGAGCTGCTCTAGAAATCATTGAAAATGGGTAGAAAAAGCATATTGAAACATCTATGACCATGTGGAATGATAGAGCATTTGTTCTATAGGCTTGGTTGCAAGGATTCCTAGAATAACATTTGTCTAGTTGTTTGTTTTGAAAATAGGAGAAAAGATCTACTTGAGGTGTGCACCACCTCTGGATCAATTCTTAGAAGATGTCTTCATTGAGTTTTCATTCATGAGGGTGAATCCAGTATTTACTGAGCTTGTCTGCTCTGCTGATGTGTAAGAAGCCTGAAAGGTTAACAAGTGCTGTAGGCCTAACTCCCAAACTATAATTGCCAAATGGCACAGAGGCTATAATCTGGTACCTCATTTGTTTATGTATCACATTATTGTGGTATTGTCTGTACTAACCTGAAGAGGACCTTGATCCAAAGATGATGAAAAGCCCTTACAGCATGAATCACAGCCAGAATTTTTTGTCACTGATGTGGTTTGATTTGTCTGAGTTGTCTTACAGTCCTTGCACTTTTACCACCATTGGAACTGCTCCCCAGGTAAAATCTGTGGAGTCTGTCTGCCCAGATTGTGTTGTGATAGGCTGAGAAAAATGAAGCCCTACATTATAGCTATCTGATCCCTCCACCACTGCATTTCTGACTTTACAAAGTCCAAAAATGGAATTTGAAAACCTAGGGTTTGAGAATGTTTGGCTGTCACGTTTTTGAGGTACCACCAAATCTTTCTTATATGCTGCCTGGAAAGTGGTATCACAAGTACCTGTGAAATGCATTGGCAGAAGCTTGAGACTACTGAGAAAATCTCAGGAATAATTCCAGATATAAATTCACTTTGTCTTGAGGTCGAAAAGCCTTTTGTATGAATATGTATATAAGGCACTCCAGAAAAACAATCCTGTGTGATAGAGTAAGGTAGGATTTTTGCACATTTCTCTGGATTTACATATGAGTAAGGAGAGAAGTAACCTTTGTTAAGGACTCCTGGGATCTGGGCAAAGACTCTGCATAGATAAACAAGTCATCTAAATAAGGAAAAGTGTGGATACCCTGTAGTCTGCAGTATACCACTACTGGAGCTAGGCATTTTATAAGCATTGTTTCTTTGGTAGATAGCCTAAAGGGCAATGCAGAGAATTGATAAAGCAACTCAGGCACACAAAATCTTAGGTCTCTCTTGAAGCAGTATTCTATGGAAATGTGATGGTAAGCATACTTTAAGTCTAAGGTTACCATAACAGAGTGGTCTGGGAGTAGTGCTAACACAGACTAGAGGGTCAGCATCTTGAATTTTGGAACCTTCACAAAAGATTGAGAAAGGAGAGATTTAAAATTGGTCTCCAAGCATTTTACATTTTTGGGACTAAAAACATTTTGGAATAAAAGTCCCTTCCTATGTGTTCTCCAGGAACATGCTCTATGACTCCTGCTTTCCACATGTGTTGGAGCACCTGGGACAACAACTGTTTGTCATGGGGGGTAAGGGAGGATCCCTCCTGTCTATTGCCACCTGTAACTCTACTGTATTACCTTTAAACCCAATTATTTGAAACTGTCTGATGCCAAACAGGTGCATTAATTGTCAGATTTTTAGAAAGAGAAGAAATGCTGGAACAAGAAGGGGAGCCAAAGTGAGATGTCCAGGTTCCCAGCATGGTCATTCATTTATTGACCTTTTTTGGGAAAACTCCTTCTTAAATGGTGTTGGTATTGATCCCCTGTTGTGATTTTTATTATTCCTAGTCCATAGTGGTTGGCAAGGCTATATCAGAGAGTTATGATGTCTACTAAGAATCCAGTAGCGGCCACTGCAAAGTCACCCACCATTAGCTGAGACATTAATGGAACCCACATTAGAGGCTCTTTTCTCTTTAAGTACACTGGGAGAAGGAGCAGCAGGACCAGAGTAAGTATGCATGCCTTAGCCAGGAAGAAGCCGTATTGCCCATAAGGCTGATTAGAGTCAGTCAGAAGTTAAGTTGTCACTTAGTTCACAGAAACAGCACACAACCCCTACAATAGTTTTAAACCCGTAGCACAAAGATTACAAATGGATCACACAAAAAATTATCTATCCAAACAGAGAAACTTTCCCCTAAGTGAACCCTCCACTAAAGACCAATAAAGTATGTTATCACAAAGTACTCATAAGCATTCATACAACAACCCTTTTTCTATATAAAATATACTTTTTGACTGTCAAAAAAATAATAAAACATTTAAAGAAGTATATAATAAGGTCCAAATCACAAAATTATACTCTAAGCCTAGAAAGCAATTCCTAGATAGATAACAACAGTAAATGTGGAAACTCTGCTGATGTGCTGGAAAAGCCAGTATTCTTAAACAGGCATACCACAACTGTGACAGAAATCATATAAAAACACTAAAAGTATTATCATTATTATTATTATTATTAGTAGTAGTAGTAGTAGTAGTAGTATTACATTATTATCATTATTATATAAAAATAAGTGTGGAAAGGTTTCCCGAAAGGTGTTTTATCTGTCTGACGGGAATCTTTGGCTGACTACTGTACCAGGGAAAGCTTCAAAGCTGCATCTGCACTATGTGACAAGAAACTACTGAATATTTTTAGTCACTCTGGCTGCTTATATAATTCCCTCTTAGCATATATGCAGCCAGAGTGACCGTGTGGGAGGGGATAAGAACTTTATGAAGTTGACCAGTTACTCTGTACTTGGCAGGATGCAACCCATAAGCTACCGTAACAGTGAAAATGATGAACCTCTCCCCAAAAAAGGAGTTTTTTTATCCATTGCAAACTGTATCCCTCCCAAACATGCAACACCCATGAGTCTGTTAAAATCTGTTGCCAGTGGGGAAAGTAGATAACTAGAGAAGGGACAGATTTTGAGAGATAGGGGTTGGGGTGGGGGTGGGGGTTGAGAATGCTTGTATAGTTATTCTGGACAGACAAACTGTCCCTTACTTGGAAAAGACACATCTTTCTTACTAATCTCCTCCTGCCATTTCTTATTGATTCCCTGTTTTGCTTGAGATGGCATGGAGTGCTCATTCAGATTTTCAGGTGTGACCAAGGATTTGGATGATTTAATGGTGGTAGGAGGGGGTGCTGCAACAACTGAGAAACTTTTGAAATCATTTTTTCTGTATCATTAAATTGTTTGAGGACCTCAGTCTCCCTTGAAGAACTCACCACTGCATTGCTCTACATAAAAACAACTGGATACAATTTCCCAGCTATCTTCAATATACCCAACTTAAAACAGTCCACTCTGTTTTGCACCAGCCATCCAAATGACCTTCCCTAAACTCACTGATGAAGTGGTACAACCCCACAAGAGAGCCCCGCTTTGAAGACAAACACCTTGCCTACTAGGACAAGGCCTCAAATGCACGAGGTGAAGCTTTGCACTCATGTCACTTGGCCAAACTCCTCAACCAGTTGCCATCTGCCTTCAGGACAACTTCAGACTCAAAATGGTTTTAAGAAATGTCTCCACAAAGAAAGTCTGCTCCTTTTCTTCCTCTCCTGGTTAATCAACTGTCCCCTGTACCACCTCCTTCTCTCAAACCACAGATTTTCTCCTCTCAGCAGTAATTGTAGAATTTTGCTCGTTTTGTAAATGTTGTTGTGAATTTTTAACCTGTTTCCCTTCTTATCTGTCACCATAATCATGTAAATTAATAATTCAGTCCTCTCTCACCTCCTTTTACACTCAGTCCTCTAAATTTTTAGACTTTTTAGTATGGATCTCTGACAATCTTTAGATCTTGATCTCTTTCTTTTTTTGTACTCTCTTCCCACTGTTCTACAGCTGCAACCCCTAACTGCTTCCTTTACTGCAGTTCCCTTTTTTATTATTTTTTCTGCTTTTGACAACTGTTATTTGTCATATTTCACCAAGGTGCCTACTCTATGCTAAATCTGCAATCACTTTTTTCCAAATATCGTTTGTACTCACAAAGGGTCTACCATGCTCTTTTCTATCACTAAATATGATTTTTGGAGGTTTCTCCCCAGGCCTGTGCTGAAAAACGGTCTTGCATGATCCAGATGATCCAGTAGGAACTTCCCAGTGAGTAAATGCAAATATATATATATATATATATATATATATATATATATATATATATATATGTTTACTATTGAAATTGCGAAGTACCTGCAGTCAAACAGCATGTGTTCGAAAGGTACTTTTCCAGTGGGCAGAATTCCGAACCAGAAAACATCAACTACACTAAAGTGAATGAAGTACTCTTTGGTATACCTCCACGATCTTAGCTGCACTCTTCTGAAAAACTTTTTAAAATATTTTAAAAACAAACTTTTAATAAAGATAATGATAAAAAACAGCCACAGTTAAACTTTAGCATGGAGAATTATACCAACAGATAAGTGCTTTTGGCAATAGGCCTTCTTCAGATCATAATTTCTTCAGGCTCTTCTCCTAGAGTAAAAATAGAAACTAACCAATGAGAGCTAGGGTAGGAGACACACCTATCCATTATCCAATTAGAAAATTAACCAATGGCTGGCTTCCTAGTGACCAGCCTCCTAACTTATACCAATAGAAACCCTCCTATTCTTAAGGATCAGCTTAAGCGGTACTATGCTGTTCAGCCCAGGTGGCCGATCAGCCTTCAGATTCACAATCCAGCTAGTTTTGCATATCTCAGTATGGTTAATGATGTCTCCTTTCCTTATAGTATAGTGTACGCATTGAACCACTTTAAAAGTAAATCTATGTGCAGGTTGTGTAGAGATATGCATGGCAAGTGAATTCTTGAGGTCTACATTACGAATATCCCTAAGGCGACAAAGTATTCTATCTTTCAAGCACTGATCAGTCTTGCCAATTTAAAAGGCTCCACAGTGGCAGCATGTTATAAGACAGACTAAGTGTCGACTATTACAGTCTGCATACACATTAAATACATATTTTTTCTTCAATTTAGGATGTGTAAAAGTATTGCTACTATCAATCAGCGGGCAAGCTTTGCATCTCGTACATTTAAATGTCCCTTTCCTTTCTGAGATCTTCTTGGAGCTGAATACATCATTATTACAGAGCAGTCTTTTGATATTTTTCTTATTTTTAAAGGCAAACCTCGGATGCTCACCTACCATGTGCTTTATTTTGTCATCTTCCATAAGCATCAGCCAGAACCTCCAAATTATGTCAGAAATCTCCTTGTTATCTGTGCTGTATGTAAGTGCACAGTTTAAGTTATTGTTCCTCTCTTTTTTGGTGTTGAAATTATTGCTAAAGGGTTCCTTTTTTTATAAAATGGTCTACCTTTCCCATCCCTTATTGCACTACGATCAAATTTAGTTTTTAGATCTTGCACTTTATAGCCTCTATCTTGTAGATTCTCCTCAAGCTGAAAACACTCTAGATCGAAATGGGCATCATCAGTACAGAATCTAGAGATCCAAATTACCTGATTCTGCATGATATTCTTAAAATATGTGGTTCTGATGCATGCTGTTATGATGCAGGTAGTGGCTCTTCCATATTCCTTTTCTGTACAAGGTGGTATTAAGTCCCAGACCTTGATGTAGAGCTAATTCGACTTCTAGAAAATCAATCGCTTCTCTGGAAGATTCAACCTTAAATCTCAAAAAGATGGCACTTGAGTTTAAGTACTCCGTAAACAGTGCCAACTGTTCATCATCACCTTACCACAGGATAAAAATATCATCCACAAAACAGGCATAGTGTAATAGCTGTGAATGCCATGGGTTGCCATCTGTAAGGACCTTATTTTCTTTCCAAAAGGCAAGTACCCTGTTAGAGTGACTATTAGCACAGGGTGTGCCCATTGCTACACCCCATGTTTGCCAATCGTAATCTCTGCCATAGACGGAAATGCTGTTCTCTAGAATAAGCTCCAATAGTGAGCACAAAAGATCAGCATTGAAACCATTTTGGTGTAGGGACTCACGGATTGCTTCAGTCCCAGAGCTAGTGGGAATCACAGTAAACAAGCTATTGATGTCCATTGTAACTAAGGTAAAGTCCGTAGTATTGGTCAAGCTTCCTGTTTTTTCATAGAGATCTGTCAAAAAGCTGCCTGTGTCTTTTAGTACTGATCCAGCTTTGGGTAGAACCTTCTTCAGCTCATTTTCCACAAATATTGACAAAGATTCAGTTAACCAACCCCTTCCTGCAACAATAGGCCATAGGGGTGGATTACTGGAGTCTTATATATCTAAAGACTGCTCTGTAATAATGATGGATTCAGCTCCAAGAAGATCTCAGAAAGGAAAGGGACATTTAAATGTACAAGATGCAAAGCTTGCCTGCTGATTGATAGTAGCAATACTTTTACACATCCTAAATCGAAGAAAAAATATGTATTTAAAGTATATGAAGACTGTAATAGTCGACACTTAGTCTATCTTGTGGCATGCTGCCACTATGAAGCTTTTTGCAATGGCAAGACTGATCAGCACTTGAAAGATAGAATACTTCGTCACCTTAGGGACATTCATAATTTAGACCTCAAGAATGTACTTGCCATGCATATCTCAATACAACCTAGACATAGATTTACTTTTAAAGTGGTTCAATGTGTACCCTATACTGTCAGGGAAGGAGACATCAGTAACCATACTGACGTTTGCAAAACTAGCTGGATTGTGAATTTGAAGGCTGATTGGCCACCTGGGCTGAACAGCATAGTACCACTTAAGCTGATCCTTAAGAATAGGAGGGTTTCTATTGGTATAAGTTAGGAGGCTGGTCACTAGAAAGCCAGCCATTGGTTAATTTTCTAATTGGATAATGGATAGGTGTGTCTCCTACCCTAGCCCTAATTAGTTAGTTTCTATTTTTACTCTAGGAGGAGAGCTGGAAGAAATCATGATCTGAAGAAGGCCTATTGCCGAAAGCGCTTATCTGTTGGCATAGCTCTCCATGCTAAAGTTTAACTGTGGCTGTTTCTATCATTATCTTTATTAAAAATATTTTTTTTTAATCTTTTAAAAATATTTTCAGAATAGTGCAACTAAGGTCGTGGAGGTATACCAAAGATTGCTTCTTACACTTTTCTTGTTTCAGTCGGTTACCTTTGGCAGTTCACAGTGTTCTTATTTGATTTGACACTACAGTGGATGGGCATTGTAGTTCGATTATCTGAGTTCAGCATTTTGAGTGGAGATCGTGGTTCAGTGAGGAAGAGGGAATTAACCCATTTCATCACTGTAGTGTGATCTCAGAGATGGTATATATCATTTTCAGGGGGTGTAGGGGGCACATTCCCCCACATGGGGGGGTGTGGGGGGGTTGCAAACTGGAAAACTGAAAAAAATGTACCGTTGACTGTAGAGTGTAATGGTACGTT